>NW_020862022.1:0-68732 GCF_003713205.1 Coffea eugenioides
TTCTATCGGACGTCCGGTACTTCATTCCGATACCAGACAAAGAGTTTGAAAGTTTCTATCGGACGTCCAATACTTGCATCCGATCGAGGTCAGTGAGATAGGGAAAATGTCTTATTTTCTTTGGACGTCCGGTGATGGAGTTCTTCATGCGTCCGAAATTGCGCAATGATTATCGGACGTCCGATCCTGTCTTCACAAGCGTCCGACAGCATTCAACAACTTTTGTTTTTTCAATTGCACTTGATCTTTGAATCTGATTGGGTTGATAACTGAAAGTATATCTTGAAGTGATATTAGTATCATCCATTTGTTTCGTAAACATCAAAACATAGGAACTAAGATCAACATTCTTGTAATGATCGAAGACAATCTAAGAGGGAGTGAATTAGGTAATTAAAAAACTGGCCAAGTTGTGAGTAACTTTTTGTGTGCATGCTCTCTTTTTTTAAAAGACCACACAATGGAGCAATTGATGATCAAACACAAGTGCTTATGAGTAGAAGAGATGAGCAATTTTTATATCAAGACAGTAAGCAAAAGGGACTGTATCAAACCAAGCACCAAACTCCTCTTGAATTTGACTGTCATTTTATAGAGGAAGTTTCTTCAACTTGATCAATTTACAACCAATATTTTGTGTACAAAGGAACGATCATTTTCTCTTTGCCCCAAGCCATACTTGGTCAAGTAAAGAAGTTTTACTATCACTTGGATAACTCTCACAAAGGTACACCATTGAAATAATTAAATCACACTAGAAAAGGTTATCGAAAATTACACAACTAAGAGTACAAACCTTATTTAAAGAGTATTTTTCACACTAAAATCACTATAGATCTCATGTAGTCTCAATGCTGCAAAGTTATTTGAATATTCTGACCACGCTCTATTTTATAGGAGCATCAGAAAGTGCTTTATTAATCACTTCAACGGATAGCAAAGATAGCTTGAAGATGTCAACTATCCGTTGGGAGATCGGACGTCCCGCGTACTCCTTGTTTTTTGCGTCGACAGCAGCAGTGGGTTCTGAGAAATTTTCTTCATTCTATCGACGTTCCCGTATTGGTCTTTTGTAAGCGTCCGAACAGCTTTCATCGAGTTTACAAGGATCTCCTTATCGGACGTCCGGTACTTCCGTCCGATAGCAGACAAAGATTTGAAAGATTTCTATCGGACGTCCGATGTTGTGTCCAATCGAGGTCAGTGATAGAGATAGGAGGAATGATAATCATTATTATCCTTCGGACGTCCAGGTGAGAGTTCTTCATGCGTCCGAAGTTGTGCATGATTATCGGACGTCCGATCCTGTCTTCACCAAGCGTCCGACAGCCATTCAGTAACCTTTTTGTTTTCAATTGCACTTGATCTTTGAATCTGGATTGGGTCATACTGAAAGTATATCTGAAGATATTATTAGGTATCATCCATCTTGTTTCGTAAACATCAAAACCTAGGAACTAAGATCAACATTCTTGCAATGATCGAAGACAATCCAAGAGGGAGTGAATTAGGTAGTTAAAAAATTGGCCAATTTGTGAGTAACTTTTTGTGTGCATGCCCTCTTTTTCTAAAAGACCACACAATGGAGCAATTGATGAGAAAATACAAGTGCTTGTGAGTAGAAGAGATGAGCAATTTATATATCAAGACAGTAAGTAAAAGAGACAGAGGATCAAACCAAGTACCAAACTCCTCTTGAGTTTGAATATCACTTTATAGAGCAAGTTTTTTCAAGTTGATCGACATACAACCAATATTTTATGTACAAAGGAACGATCACTTCCTCTTTGCCCCAAGCCACACTTGGTCAAGCAAGGAAGTTTTACTTTCACTCGGATAACCCTCACAAAGGTACACTATTGAAATAATTGAATCACACTAGAAAAGGTTATCGAAAATTACACAAGTAAATGTACAAATCTTATTTGAAGAGTATTTTTCACACTAAAATCACTATAGATCTCATGTAGTCTCAATGTGCAAAGTTATTTTAATATTCTGACCATGCTCTATTTATAGGAGATCAAGAAAGTGCTTCATTAATACTTCCAACGGATAAAAAGTAGCTGAAGAGTCAACTAGCCGTTGGGAATATCGGACGTCCGGTGCTCCTGTTTTTGGCGTCTGACAGCAGGCAGTGAGTTTGAGAAATTTTCTTCAATTCTATCGGACGTCCGGTATTGTCTTTGTGAGCGTCCGACAGCTTTCATCAAGTTGAAAGGATTCTATCGGACGTCCGGTACTTCATTCCGATACCAGACAAAGAGTTTGAAAGTTTCTATCGGACGTCCAATACTTGCATCCGATCGAGGTCAGTGAGATAGGGAAAATGTCTTATTTTCTTTGGACGCCGGTGATGGAGTTCTTCATGCGTCCGAAATTGCGCAATGATTATCGGACGTCCGATCCTGTCTTCACAAGCGTCCGACAGCATTCAACAACTTTTGTTTTTTCATTTGCACTTGATCTTTGAATCTGATTGGGTTGATAACTGAAAGTATATCTTGAAGTGATATTAGTATCATCCATTTGTTTCGTAAACATCAAAACATAGGAACTAAGATCAACATTCTTGTAATGATCGAAGACAATCTAAGAGGGAGTGAATTAGGTAATTAAAAAACTGGCCAAGTTATGAGTAACTTTTTGTGTGCATGCTCTCTTTTTCTAAAAGACCACACAATGGAGCAATTGATGAGAAAACACAAGTGCTTGTGAGTAGAAGAGATGAGCAATTTTTATATCAAGACAGTAAGTAAAAGAGACTGTATCAAACCAAGCACCAAACTCCTCTTGAATTTGACTGTCATTTTATAGAGGAAGTTTCTTCAACTTGATCAATTTACAACCAATATTTTGTGAACAAAGGAACGATCATTTTCTCTTTGCCCCAAGCCATACTTGGTCAAGTAAGGAAGTTTTACTATCACTTGGATAACTCTCACAAAGGTACACCATTGAAATAACTAAATCACACTAGAAAAGGTTATCGAAAATTACACCACTAAGAGTACAAACCTTATTTAAAGAGTATTTTTCACACTAAAATCACTATAGATCTCATGTAGTCTCAATGTGCAAAGTTATTTGAATATTCTGACCACGCTCTATTTATAGGAGATCAAGAAAGTGCTTCATTAATACTTCCAACAGATAGAAAGTAGCTGAAGAGTCAACTATCCGTTAGGAGTATCGGACGTCCGGTACTCCTGTTTTTTGCGTCCGACAGCAGGCAGTGAGTTTGAGAAATTTTCTTCAATTCTATCGGACGTCCGGTATTGTCTTTGTAAGCGTCCGACAGCTTTCATCGAGTTTAAAGGATTCTATCGGACGTCCGGTACTTTCGTCCGATAGCAGACAAAGAGTTTGAAAGATTGTATCGGACGTCTGATGCTTGCGTCCAATCGAGGTCAGTGAGATAGGGGGAATGTCTTATTTCCTTCGGACGTCCGGTGATGGAGTTCTTCATGCGTCCGAAGTTGCGCAATGATTATCGGACGTCCGATCCTGTCTTCACAAGCGTCCGACAGCATTCAGCAACTTTTGTTTTTTTCAATTGCACTTGATCTTTGAATCTGATTGGGTTCATAACTGAAAGTATATCTTGAAGATATATAAGTATCATCCATTTGTTTCGTAAACATCAAAACCTAGGAACTAAGATCAACATTCTTGCAATGATCGAAGACAATCCAAGAGGGAGTGAATTAGGTAGTTAAAAAATTGGCCAATTTGTGAGTAACTTTTTGTGTGCATGCCCTCTTTTTCTAAAAGACCACACAATGGAGCATTTGATGAGAAAGTACAAGTGCTTGTGAGTAGAAGAGATGAGCAATTTATATATCAAGACAGTAAGTAAAAGAGACAGAGGATCAAACCAAGTACCAAACTCCTCTTCAGTTTGAATATCACTTTATAGAGCAAGTTTTTTCAAGTTGATCGACATACAACCAATATTTTGTGTACAAAGGAACGATCACTTCCTCTTTGCCCCAAGCCACACTTGGTCAAGCAAGGAAGTTTTACTTTCACTCTGATAACCCTCACAAAGTTACACTATTGAAATAATTGAATCACACTAGAAAAGGTTATCGAAAATTACACAACTAAATGTACAAATCTTATTTGAAGAGTATTTTTCACACTAAAATCACTATAGATCTTATGTAGTCTCAATGTGCAAAGTTATTTTAATATTCTTACCATGCTCTATTTATAGGAGATCAAGAAAGTGCTTCATTAATACTTCCAACGGATAAAAAGTAGCTGAAGAGTCAACTAGCCGTTGGGAATATCGGACGTCCGGTGCTCCTGTTTTTGGCGTCTGACAGCAGGCAGTGAGTTTGAGAAATTTTCTTCAATTCTATCGGACGTCCGGTATTGTCTTTGTGAGCGTCCGACAGCTTTCATCGAGTTGAAAGGATTCTATCGGACGTCCGGTACTTCATTCCGATACCAGACAAAGAGTTTGAAAGTTTCTATCGGACGTCCAATACTTGCATCCGATCGAGGTCAGTGAGATAGGGAAAATGTCTTATTTTCTTTGGACGTCCGGTGATGGAGTTCTTCATGCGTCCGAAATTGCGCAATGATTATCGGACGTCCGATCCTGTCTTCACAAGCGTCCGACAGCATTCAACAACTTTTGTTTTTTCAATTGCACTTGATCTTTGAATCTGATTGGGTTGATAACTGAAAGTATATCTTGAAGTGATATTAGTATCATCCATTTGTTTCGTAAACATCAAAACATAGGAACTAAGATCAACATTCTTGTAATGATCGAAACAATCTAAGAGGGAGTGAATTAGGTAATTAAAAAACTGGCCAAGTTGTGAGTAACTTTTTGTGTGCATGCTCTCTTTTTCTAAAAGACCACACAATGGAGCAATTGATGAGAAAACACAAGTGCTGTGAGTAGAAGAGATGAGCAATTTTTATATCAAGACAGTAAGTAAAAGAGACTGTATCAAACCAAGCACCAAACTCCTCTTGAATTTGACTGTCATTTTATAGAGGAAGTTTCTTCAACTTGATCAATTTACAACCAATATTTTGTGTACAAAGGAACGATCATTTTCTCTTTGCCCCAAGCCATACTTGGTCAAGTAAGGAAGTTTTACTATCACTTGGATAACTCTCCCAAAGGTACACCATTGAAATAATTAAATCACACTAGAAAAGGTTATCGAAAATTACACAACTAAGAGTACAAACCTTATTTAAACAGTATTTTTCACACTAAAATCACTATAGATCTCATGTAGTCTCAATGTGCAAAGTTATTTGAATATTCTGACCACGCTCTATTTATAGGAGATCAAGAAAGTGCTTCATTAATACTTCCAACGGATAGAAAGTAGCTGAAGAGTCAACTATCCGTTGGGAGTATCGGACGTCCGGTACTCCTGTTTTTTGCGTCCGACAGCAGGCAGTGAGTTTGAGAAATTTTCTTCAATTCTATCGGACGTCCGGTATTGTCTTTGTAAGCGTCCGACAGCTTTCATCGAGTTTAAAGGATTCTATCGGACGTCCTACTTCCGTCCGATAGCAGACAAAGAGTTTGAAAGATTCTATCGGACGTCCGATGCTTGCGTCCAATCGAGGTCAGTGAGATAGGGGGAATGTCTTATTTCCTTCGGACGTCCGGTGATGGAGTTCTTCATGCGTCCGAAGTTGCGCAATGATTATCGGACATCCGATCCTGTCTTCACAAGCGCCGACAGCATTCAGCAACTTTTGTTTTTTTCAATTGCACTTGATCTTTGAATCTGATTGGGTTCATAACTGAAAGTATATCTTGAAGATATATTAGTATCATCCATTTGTTTCAGTAAACATCAAAACCAGGAACTAAGATCAACATTCTTGCAATGATCGAAGACAATCCAAGAGGGAGTGAATTAGGTAGTTAAAAAATTGGCCAATTTGTGAGTAACTTTTTGTGTGCATGCCCTCTTTTTCTAAAAGACCACACAATGGAGCAATTGATGAGAAAGTACAAGTGCTTGTGAGTAGAAGAGATGAGCAATTTATATATCAAGACAGTAAGTAAAATAGACAGAGGATCAAACCAAGTACCAAACTCCTCTTGAGTTTGAATATCACTTTATAGAGCAAGTTTTTTCAAGTTGATCGACATACAACCAATATTTTGTGTACAAAGGAACGAATCACTTCCTCTTTGCCCCAAGCCACACTTGGTCAAGCAAGGAAGTTTTACTTTCACTCGGATAACCCTCACAAAGGTACACTATTGAAATAATTGAATCACACTAGAAAAGGTTATCGAAAATTACACAACAAATGTACAAATCTTATTTGAAGAGTATTTTTCACACTAAAATCACTATAGATCTCATGTAGTCTCAATGTGCAAAGTTATTTTAATATTCTGACCATGCTCTATTTATAGGAGATCAAGAAAGTGCTTCATTAATACTTCCAACGGATAAAAAGTAGCTGAAGAGTCAACTAGCCGTTGGGAATATCGGACGTCCGGTGCTCCTGTTTTTGGCGTCTGACAGCAGGCAGTGAGTTTGAGAAATTTTCTTCAATTCTATCGGACGTCCGGTATTGTCTTTGTGAGCGTCCGACAGCTTTCATCGAGTTGAAAGGATTCTATCGGACGTCCGGTACTTCATTCCGATACCAGACAAAGAGTTTGAAAGTTTCTATCGGACGTCCAATACTTGCATCCGATCGAGGTCAGTGAGATAGGGAAAATGTCTTATTTCCTTTGGACGTCCGGTGATGGAGTTCTTCATGCGTCCGAAATTGCGCAATGATTATCGGACGTCCGATCCTGTCTTCACAAGCGTCCGACAGCATTCAACAACTTTTGTTTTTTCAATTGCACTTGATCTTTGAATCTGATTGGGTTGATAACTGAAAGTATATCTTGAAGTGATATTAGTATCATCCATTTGTTTCGTAAACATCAAAACATAGGAACTAAGATCAACATTCTTGTAATGATCGAAGACAATCTAAGAGGGAGTGAATTAGGTAATTAAAAAACTGGCCAAGTTGTGAGTAACTTTTTGTGTGCATGCTCTCTTTTTCTAAAAGACCACACAATGGAGCAATTGATGAGAAAACACAAGTGCTTGTGAGTAGAAGAGATGAGCAATTTTTATATCAAGACAGTAAGTAAAAGAGACTGTATCAAACCAAGCACCAAACTCCTCTTGAATTTGACTGTCATTTTATAGAGGAAGTTTCTTCAACTTGATCAATTTACAACCAATATTTTGTGTACAAAGGAACGATCATTTTCTCTTTGCCCCAAGCCATACTTGGTCAAGTAAGGAAGTTTTACTATCACTTGGATAACTCTCACAAAGGTACACCATTGAAATAATTAAATCACACTAGAAAAGGTTATCGAAAATTACACAACTAAGAGTACAAACCTTATTTAAAGAGTATTTTTCACACTAAAATCACTATAGATCTCATGTAGTCTCAATGTGCAAAGTTATTTGAATATTCTGACCACGCTCTATTTATAGGAGATCAAGAAAGTGCTTTATTAATACTTCCAACGGATAGAAAGTAGCTGAAGAGTCAACTATCCGTTGGGAGTATCGGACGTCCGGTACTCCTGTTTTTTGCGTCCGACAGCAGGCAGTGAGTTTGAGAAATTTTCTTCAATTCTATCGGACATCCGGTATTGTCTTTGTAAGCGTCCGACAGCTTTCATCGAGTTTAAAGGATTCTATCGGACGTCCGGTACTTCCGTCCGATAGCAGACAAAGAGTTTGAAAGATTCTATCGGACGTCCGATGCTTGCGTCCAATCGAGGTCAGTGAGATAGGGGGAATGTCTTATTTCCTTCGGACGTCCGGTGATGGAGTTCTTCATGCGTCCGAAGTTGCGCAATGATTATCGGACGTCCGATCCTGTCTTCACAAGCGTCCGACAGCATTCAGCAACTTTTGTTTTTTTCAATTGCACTTGATCTTTGAATCTGATTGGGTTCATAACTGAAAGTATATCTTGAAGATATATTAGTATCATCCATTTGTTTCGTAAACATCAAAACCTAGGAACTAAGATCAACATTCTTGCAATGATCGAAGACAATCTAAGAGGGAGTGAATTAGGTAGTTAAAAAATTGGCCAATTTGTGAGTAACTTTTTGTGTGCATGCCCTCTTTTTCTAAAAGACCACACAATGGAGCAATTGATGAGAAAGCATAAGTGCTTGTGAGTAGAAGAGATGAGCAATTTATATATCAAGACAGTAAGTAAAAGAGACAGAGGATCAAACCAAGTACCAAACTCCTCTTGAGTTTGAATATCACTTTATAGAGCAAGTTTTTTCAAGTTGATCAACATACAACCAATATTTTGTGTACAAAGGAACGATCACTTCCTCTTTGCCCCAAGCCACACTTGGTCAAGCAAGGAAGTTTTACTTTCACTCGGATAACCCTCACAAAGGTACACTATTGAAATAATTGAATCACACTAGAAAAGGTTATCGAACATTACCCAACTAAATGCACAAATCTTATTTGAAGAGTATTTTTCACACTAAAATCACTATAGATCTCATGTAGTCTCAATGCGCAAAGTTATTTTAATATTCTGACCATGCTCTATTTATAGGAGATCAAGAAAGTGCTTCATTAATACTTCCAACGGATAAAAAGTAGCTGAAGAGTCAACTAGCCGTTGGGAATATCGGACGTCCGGTGCTCCTGTTTTTGGCGTCTGACAGCAGGCAGTGAGTTTGAGAAATTTTCTTCAATTCTATCGGACGTCCGGTATTGTCTTTGTGAGCGTCCGACAGCTTTCATCGAGTTGAAAGGATTCTAATGGACGTCCGGTACTTCAGTCCGATACCAGACAAAGAGTTTGAAAGTTTCTATCGGACGTCCAATACTTGCATCCGATCGAGGTTAGTGAGGTAGGGGGAATGTCTTATTTCCTTCGGACGTCCGGTGATGGAGTTCTTCATGCGTCCGAAGTTGCGCAATGATTATCGGACGTCCGATCCTGTCTTCACAAGCATCCGACAGCATTCAGCAACTTTTGTTTTTTTCAATTGCACTTGATCTTTGAATCTGATTGGGTTCATAACTGAAAGTATATCTTGAAGTGATATTAGTATCATCCATTTGTTTCGTAAACATCAAAACCTAGGAACTAAGATCAACATTCTTGAAATGATCGAAGACAATCTAAGAGGGAGTGAATTAGGTAGTTAAAAAACTGGCCAAGTTGTTAGTAACTTTTTGTGTGCATGCTCTCTTTTTCTAAAAGACCACACAATGGAGCAATTGATGAGAAAACACAAGTGCTTGTGAGTAGAAGAGATGAGCAATTTATATATCAAGACAGTAAGTAAAAGAGACAGAGTATCAAATCAAGTTCCAAACTCCTCTTGAATTTGACTGTCATTTTATAGAGGAAGTTTCTTCAACTTGATCAATTTACAACCAATATTTTGTGTACAAAGGAACGATCATTTTCTCCTTGCCCCAAGCCATACTTGGTCAAGTAAGGAAGTTTTACTATCACTTGGATAACTCTCACAAAGGTACACCATTGAAATAATTAAATCACACTAGAAAAGGTTATCGAAAATTACACAACTAAGAGTACAAACCTTATTTAAACAGTATTTTTTTTTCATACTAAAATCACTATAGATCTCATGTAGTCTCAATGTGCAAAATTATTTGAATATTCTGACCACGCTCTATTTATAGGAGATCAAGAAAGTGCTTCATTAATACTTCCAACGGATAGAAAGTAGCTGAAGAGTCAACTATCCGTTGGGAGTATCGGACCTCCGGTACTCCTGTTTTTTGCGTCCGACAGCAGGCAGTGAGTTTGAGAAATTTTCTTCAATTCTATCGGACATCCGGTATTGTCTTTGTAAGCGTCCGACAGCTTTCATCGAGTTGAAAGGATTCTATCGGACGTCCAATACTTGCATCCGATCGAGGTCAGTGAGATAGGGAAAATGTCTTATTTCCTTTGGACGTCCGGTGATGGAGTTCTTCATGCGTCCGAAGTTGCGCAATGATTATCGGACGTCCGATCCTGTCTTCACAAGCGTCCGACAGCATTCAGCAACTTTTGTTTTTTTCAATTGCACTTGATCTTTGAATCTGATTGGGTTCATAACTGAAAGTATATCTTGAAGATATATTAGTATCATCCATTTGTTTCATAAACATCAAAACCTAGGAACTAAGATCAACATTCTTGCAATGATCGAAGACAATCTAAGAGGGAGTGAATTAGGTAGTTAAAAAATTGGCCAATTTGTGAGTAACTTTTTGTGTGCATGCCCTCTTTTTCTAAAAGACCACACAATGGAGCAATTGATGAGAAAGCACAAGTGCTTGTGAGTAGAAGAGATGAGCAATTTATATATCAAGACAGTAAGTAAAAGAGACAGAGGATCAAACCAAGTACCAAACTCCTCTTGAGTTTGAATATCACTTTATAGAGCAAGTTTTTTCAAGTTGATCAACATACAACCAATATTTTGTGTACAAAGGAACGATCACTTCCTCTTTGCCCCAAGCCACACTTGGTCAAGCAAGGAAGTTTTACTTTCACTCGGATAACCCTCATAAAGGTACACTATTGAAATAATTGAATCACACTAGAAAAGGTTATCGAACATTACCCAACTAAATGCACAAATCTTATTTGAAGAGTATTTTTCACACTAAAATCACTATAGATCTCATGTAGTCTCAATGCGCAAAGTTATTTTAATATTCTGACCATGCTCTATTTATAGGAGATCAAGAAAGTGCTTCATTAATACTTCCAACGGATAAAAAGTAGCTGAAGAGTCAACTAGCCGTTGGGAATATCGGACGTCCGGTGCTCCTGTTTTTGGCGTCTGACAGCAGGCAGTGAGTTTGAGAAATTTTCTTCAATTCTATCGGACGTCCGGTATTGTCTTTGTGAGCGTCCGACAGCTTTCATCGAGTTGAAAGGATTCTATCGGACGTCCAATACTTGTATCCGATCGAGGTCAGTGAGATAGGGAAAATGTCTTATTTCCTTTGGACGTCCGGTGATGGAGTTCTTCATGCGTCCGAAGTTGCGCAATGATTATCGGACGTCCGATCCTGTCTTCACAAGCGTCCGATAGCATTCAGCAAATTTTGTTTTTTTCAATTGCACTTGATCTTTGAATCTGATTGGGTTGATAACTGAAAGTATATCTTGAAGTGATATTAGTATCATCCATTTGTTTCGTAAACATCAAAACCTAGGAACTAAGATCAACATTCTTGTAATGATCGAAGACAATCTAAGAGAGAGTGAATTAGGTAGTTAAAAAACTGGCCAAGTTGTGAGTAACTTTTTGTGTGCATGCTCTCTTTTTCTAAAAGACCACACAATGGAGCAATTGATGAGAAAACACAAGTGCTTGTGAGTAGAAGAGATGAGCAATTTATATATCAAGACAGTAAGTAAAAGAGACTGTATCAAACCAAGCACCAAACTCCTCTTGAATTTGACTGTCATTTTATATAGGAAGTTTCTTCAACTTGATCAATTTACAACCAATATTTTGTGTACAAAGGAACGATCATTTTCTCTTTGCCCCAAGCCATACTTGGTCAAGTAAGAAAGTTTTACTATCACTTGGATAACTCTCCCAAAGGTACACCATTGAAATAATTAAATCACACTAGAAAAGGTTATCGAAAATGACACAACTAAGAGTACAAACCTTATTTAAACAGTATTTTTCACACTAAAATCACTATAGATCTCATGTAGTCTCAATGTGCAAAGTTATTTGAATATTCTGACCACGCTCTATTTATAGGAGATCAAGAAAGTGCTTCATTAATACTTCCAACGGATAGAAAGTAGCTGAAAAGTCAACTATCCGTTGGGGAATCGGACGTCCGGTACTCCTGTTTTTTGCGTCCGACAACAGGCAGTGAGTTTGAGAAATTTTCTTCAATTCTATCGGACGTCCGGTATTGTCTTTGTAAGCGTCCGACAGCTTTCATCGAGTTTAAAGGATTCTATCGGACGTCCGGTACTTCCGTCCGATAGCAGACAAAGAGTTTGAAAGATTCTACCGGACGTCCGATGCTTGCGTCCGATCGAGGTCAGTGAGATAGGGGGAATGTCTTATTTCCTTCGGACGTCCGGTGATGTAGTTCTTCATGCGTCCGAAGTTGCGCAATGATTATCGGACGTCCGATCCTGTCTTCACAAGCATCCGACAGCATTCAGCAACTTTTGTTTTTTTCAATTGCACTTGATCTTTGAATCTGATTGGGTTCATAACTGAAAGTATATCTTGAAGTGATATTAGTATCATCCATTTGTTTCGTAAACATCAAAACCTAGGAACTAAGATCAACATTCTTGTAATGATCGAAGACAATCTAAGAGGGAGTGAATTAGGTAGTTAAAAAACTGGCCAAGTTGTTAGTAACTTTTTGTGTGCATGCTCTCTTTTTCTAAAAGACCACACAATGGAGCAATTGATGAGAAAACACAAGTGCTTGTGAGTAGAAGAGATGAGCAATTTATATATCAAGGCAGTAAGTAAAAGAGACAGAGTATCAAATCAAGTTCCAAACTCCTCTTGAATTTGACTGTCATTTTATAGAGGAAGTTTCTTCAACTTGATCAATTTACAACCAATATTTTGTGTACAAAGGAACGATCATTTTCTCCTTGCCCCAAGCCATACTTGGTCAAGTAAGGAAGTTTTACTATCACTTGGATAACTCTCACAAAGGTACACCATTGAAATAATTAAATCACACTAGAAAAGGTTATCGAAAATTACACAACTAAGAGTACAAACCTTATTTAAAGAGTATTTTTTTTTCATACTAAAATCACTATAGATCTCATGTAGTCTCAATGTGCAAAATTATTTGAATATTCTGACCACGCTCTATTTATAGGAGATCAAGAAAGTGCTTCATTAATACTTCCAACGGATAGAAAGTAGCTGAAGAGTCAACTATCCGTTGGGAGTATCGGACGTCCGGTACTCCTGTTTTTTGCGTCCGACAGCAGGCAGTGAGTTTGAGAAATTTTCTTCAATTCTATCGGACATCCGGTATTGTCTTTGTAAGCGTCCGACAGCTTTCGTCGAGTTTAAAGGATTCTATCGGACGTCCGGTACTTCCGTCCGATCGAAGACAAAGAGTTTGAAAGATTCTATCGGACGTCCGATGCTTGCGTCCGATCGAGGTCAGTGAGATAGGGGGAATGTCTTATTTCCTTCGGACGTCCGGTGATGGAGTTCTTCATGCTTCCGAAGTTGCGCAATGATTATCGGACGTCCGATCCTGTATTCACAAGCGTCCGACAGCATTCAGCAACTTTTGTTTTTTTCAATTGCACTTGATCTTTGAATCTGATTGGGTTCATAACTGAAAGTATATCTTGAAGATATATTAGTATCATCCATTTGTTTCGTAAACATCAAAACCTAGGAACTAAGATCAACATTCTTGCAATGATCGAAGACAATCTAAGAGGGAGTGAATTAGGTAGTTAAAAAATTGGCCAATTTGTGAGTAACTTTTTGTGTGCATGCCCTCTTTTTCTAAAAGACCACACAATGGAGCAATTGATGAGAAAGCATAAGTGCTTGTGAGTAGAAGAGATGAGCAATTTATATATCAAGACAGTAAGTAAAAGAGACAGAGGATCAAACCAAGTACCAAACTCCTCTTGAGTTTGAATATCACTTTATAGAGCAAGTTTTTTCAAGTTGATCAACATACAACCAATATTTTGTGTACAAAGGAACGATCACTTCCTCTTTGCCCCAAGCCACACTTGGTCAAGCAAGGAAGTTTTACTTTCACTCGGATAACCCTCACAAAGGTACACTATTGAAATAATTGAATCACACT
Organism: Coffea eugenioides; assembly: GCF_003713205.1. Lineage (NCBI taxonomy): Eukaryota > Viridiplantae > Streptophyta > Magnoliopsida > Gentianales > Rubiaceae > Coffea > Coffea eugenioides. The sequence goes on from NW_020862022.1 coordinate 13,887, forward strand.
AGAAAAGGTTATCGAACATTACCCAACTAAATGCACAAATCTTATTTGAAGAGTATTTTTCACACTAAAATCACTATAGATCTCATGTAGTCTCAATGCGCAAAGTTATTTTAATATTCTGACCATGCTCTATTTATAGGAGATCAAGAAAGTGCTTCATTAATACTTTCAACGGATAAAAAGTAGCTGAAGAGTCAACTAGCCGTTGGGAATATCGGACGTCCGGTGCTCCTGTTTTTGGCGTCTGACAGCAGGCAGTGAGTTTGAGAAATTTTCTTCAATTCTATCGGACGTCCGGTATTGTCTTTGTGAGCGTCCGACAGCTTTCATCGAGTTGAAAGGATTCTAATGGACGTCCGGTGTGACAGCCCCACTTTCCCCTAAGGCGAACCAAAGGGGTTAGCGGACTGCCTGCCCAGCTCTCGCCAGGACTACGGTACAGTTTACGTCGATCTATAACGTTCCGGAACATCCCATTGCACGTAAACAAGTCAAAAGAGTCAAAATAAAAAAAAAATGAAAAAATTTGCCGAAGATGAATAGTGCAGGCCACGTCAGAATCCGGCCGGAATCTGGCCGGATTTCCGGCCGGATTCTCGGCCGGATACTAGGCCGAGAGCAATCCAAAATGTTCTCCAAAACCCTCCGCAATCCGGCCGGCAATCCGGCCAGTTTCTGGCCGGATTCCTGGCCGGATTCAGTCCAGTGACTTTTCGTTCAAAATTTTCCTTTTGCCGTTTGAAATCCAAATCGATTCAAAGTTCAGCCAAACATCAACCAAGCATATATACATTGAAATCCAACATTCCAAGCCAAATCGGCATACCAAAATATCCAACTAATCCATACATGTACAATAACCAATTACAAACCAAACATTGGAGGAAACAAAACACTTAGGGTTTCACCCTCAAGGAGCTATTCAAAATACATGTACATGAGCTCAACTTGTCATTCAACTATTACAATCTTTTCCAAAAGTGTTCATTTTCCTGTAAGGAAAACAAATGGAACGGTGTGAGCTAAAGCTCAGTGAGCAACTATCACAATAGCAGTTAAGATCACATAAGCATAACTATTCAAGTCAAGTATACAATTTCGAAGTAAAGCAATTCAGTGAAAGGATACGGTCGGCTCTCAAGAGCCCATTTCCATGCTTACATTCTTGATCCACACTCATTGACCCTCCGTCAATGTTAAAAGTACCAAACCGTAGACCTCACTTCACTTCCATTCCTTCCACCCAACATACCCCAACCGGGCCCGCACTCCATTCAGTCATTTTGGTAATACTCGAGTTTACCGGAACCAAGGGTCTCATTACCACAAGGTTCCCCAGTACAGTCCCCGTGGCATGATAATTTTCACGACCAAGCCCTCGCCGGCTCGATCCAATTAACTACCATACGGGGTTGAGCTCATAAATGCAGTAAAGCCATTGGATACTCGTCCAACGACACCAAATCAGTTTCCATGAATGGAATGCAGTATCTCATATATCCAGTGCAGTCTTTCAGTAAAACAATTAATAGTCATGAATAAAATCACAAGGGGTGAGGGCGATCAAGTACACCCTCACCTCAATCATTCCCAATAACCAAGTAAGCCTTCAAGGCATCAAATACACATAGCACAAAGCCACATTATAACAAGTAGGTGAGTAGTATACTCACCAAGTGAGAAAATGATGTTTCATGCACCGTCGTTAAACGAACGTCGTGCACCACCGTTTCCTCCTAGAACAAGTGAACAATTACCATAAGACTCGATAACGAGTCACAAAGCCAAGCCAATTATAACCCAATAGGGTTTCATGCATGGAAATTCAAGTGTTAAATACGTAACCTTTACTCAAGTCGAGAATATAGTTTTCTAAATTTCGAGTAAAAATGCGGCAGCATGCCCTTTGTGTTTACCAAATTCTCCAGCCATAAGGCTTCATTATTTTTCTTCAATCACAACCCAACAACACACATATAAGCATTTCATGTCAAGAGCCGTTCCATAGCTCACAATATCATAAAACAAGAAACCATACCGAGCCATAAACAACACCAATTCACAACCCCAATAGGTTTTATAAACATATACTAGCATGAAAGCAAACCAGAAATTAAGAAAGGCTTTAATGTTGGCCTTGATAAGAAAACCGGTTTTGACGTCATAATGCGGTAATGGCACAACTCTCACTACAATTATCGGTTGGGGGTGTAAGACCCACCATTTCGAAGCTATGAAACAGGGCTACAACAATGTAGAAGGCCTCTCAGTCCAAATCCTAGCACAACTAGGTCAAAAGTGCCAAATACCAAACCAGAACCGAAATTGCAGGTTCCCAAATCACACAAAACTGTAATACGTCAATCTCAGCCTACACAGGTCCAAATGCCGAAATTCCAAAGGCATAAGTTAGCTAAGATATCCAGCTACATTTCATCAGAAGACACCAACTTAAAAATCCAAACCAAATCCAGTCAAAACAGGCAATTACTATCGCAGTTCCGCACATTCTGTTCACCAAAAATAGCAACAGTAAAAACGGCATAACTCTCTCTATACTACTCCAAATACCCTGAAATTTTGTAGGCACTTCATACTCACCAATACCTACAACTTTCATGTTTTGAGTAAAGTCCAATTCGGCCTCTAGCTATGACCTAAAATTTCGGACAGAATTGGGAATAATATGAACCCTAACTTTCCATTTTCCATCCAAATCCAAAATTGATTACATTTTCCTATCCAATACACCTCATAGAGTCATTATCAGCCATTACCATTCATCATACAAGGCCACAACATCCCATTCATATTAAACCAGAAAATTTCCCAATAAAATAAAAACTTCACCAAAACTCTTCAAATCAAGATAAAAACCAGAAATTTCAGCACTCTTATCACTAATAAGCACAACATAAGCATCATTAGGTGTAGTAGGGTGTTTCAAGCTTCACTTACCAAGAACCAAGAGAGAGGAAGATGTTGTGCACCTTAGTCCTTCAAACAAAGTTCACCAAACAACTTACTATCACTAGAAGGAAGAATTTTATGGAGTAGAATCTATTCTAGGTGATTAGTTGTGGAAGATTGAGTGAAATGGAAGCTAAAAGTTGAAGAATTTCCTTCCTTCTTTGAGCTTGAGAGGTTCGGCCATCAAGAGTGAAAATGGGTGCATTTTTGTGATTTTTGAAGATATATAACCAAGTTGGGTCAAAGGTCAAAAAATGTGAATAGTATTTCTTAAGGTCAAACCAATACTTATGTGACACTTGTCACCTCATTAAATGCATTCTTATCATTCTTTTCTCTCTCACATCAATCACTTCACACATACTACTTATCTCTTAACACCCGATAAATTTTCCACAGTCTCCGAAACTTAACCGTATTGGCCGAATTTTCCCGAACTTTTCGCACTAGTGGGTCCCACGTCCAATATCTAGTCTTAATTTTCTAAAAACTCTCCAATACTAGAAAAATCATCTAAAAAACTATAACTGCTCATGAAATCCACCAAGAAAATATTCCTAGGCCAGAAAATGCAGAAAACATGAAATTTAAGGGGGGAAAAACCCTAGGAAAATATTAGGGCAAAACGGGTTCTCACACTCTCTCCCCCTTAAAAGAATTTCGTCCCCGAAATTCCTTATCATTGACTACTCCGGGATTAAATTGAGCAGTATACTGATCTGTACCCCTTCACTGGCCAGGTTCATTAAATTCTTACCTTCCACGTCCTCTGATGAGTCAACATCTAAGGAGTACACCCGAGAAGACACGTTCGATCCATCCTTGTCCCCCTTCGACTGGTCAGGGTGGGTCGTGGTTGGTGGCAGAGTCCCTTGCCTCTCGCGCAGGCGAGCTGGACAGTTAGCAATTTGATGTTCGGCATTCCCACAGAGCAAGCATTTTCCTCCTTTCCTCCAGCAATTGTCCTCCGAGTGGTTTAATTTTCCGCAATACCCGCAGGGTCCGCGTGCTGCAGAAGCTGAGCCTCCTCTTGACGGCCTCTCTGGTGACATTTCCGGCATCCTCACTCCTCCCGTTCCCCGCCCAAATTTGGGAGGGATACTTTCATCCTCCAGTCCCGAATTGTTTCCAGGAAATCCTCTCTTTTTCGCCTGAAAGTTTTTCACCTGGAGCCTAGCATTCTCTACCCGTTGTGCCTTTTCCACTGCTTCACTGAAGGCGTTAATTTGGGCTGCCGCGAGGTCCTTCTGGATTTCTACGTTCAGGCCCTGGACAAATCGCCGTATTCTTCGTTGCTCGGTCAAGATCAACTCAGGCGCAAACTTGGATAAACGGGTAAATTGACTCTCATATTCCGCCACAGTTTGAGCCCCTTGGCGGAGCCTAATGAACTCGTCCTCCTTCCTCTCCTGGACTAGAGGAGGGAAAAATTTTGCATTAAATTCTCGGATGAAGTTCACCCAAGTCCTCGGCGTCTGCTCCCGTTCCCATTTCTGCCTGATGACGTTCCACCAGGAACGGGCAGCCCCTTCAAGTTGAAACACGGCAAAAGTGACCTGCCGTTCGTCCGGGTAGTGTAGGGCCGCGAATATATCAACCATTTTCTCCAGCCATTTCTCAGCCACATCAGGGTCGGGTCCCCCAATAAACTTTGGAGGGGAAAACTTTTGAAAACGTTCTAGAGCTCTATCTTCGCTCTCAATATGATGGCCAGGGTTTCCGGGGTTTCCAGGGTTAGGGTTTGGGTTTTGGCCCTGTTGTTGCACTACTTGTGCGAGTAGGTTTGTCATTTGCTGCATAGCGGCAGCTATTTGAGCATTGGGGTCTATTTGGGGTTCAGGATCAGGTCCAGTCGAGGTTTTCCCCGCACCCCTAACCGGTGTAGGTTGTCTAGTTCTGCGTCCACGGCCTCGACCACTCCGAGTGCCTTCCATCAATCTAAGTCAATCTAAGTCACCAAATAGATATACTGTTAAAGGGCACCTAACCCTCCTTTCCGTAGCACCAGACAGGAACAAGGAAACAAGAATAAGTAACTCAAACAATTACCGCGAAGAGCATTTAAACATATACCACGTATACATAGATCACATAACCAAGTTAAGCAATCATACGGAACAGTCAGTCAAGTACATATGAAGTCATTGCATGAAACAATAGGGTCTTCCAAAAGTACTATAGACACCTAGGTCACAAGTACAAAAGGACTCACGAAACGCTTTTCCCCTTCTAGGGTTTCGTCCAAATATTTATATCTTAATCAAGGTCGATCACGCTTAACCACCCGAACAAACCACACGAAGTTCCATAGAATCGCCTTTCTAGTTCACCTAATCCTTTCTAACCTAGGCCTTCATATCTTTCGTATCCGGGCGCGAGAATCTCGTCTAAGATAATTCACATCTCGAGCCGGCCGGTCCCAAGAGTAAACCATCCTTATTAAAGATTCCTACCCGACATACATACCTAGCTTTCTCGAGTCCCATGATAATGATTCGTACACTTATCACATGCTCGGTTCATAACTTATGCTCAAACGAGCACTTAGACATATTCATGAAATTAGGACCACACCACCACTTGGCCCAGTCTCACTCCACGCAGAGACCACGCGAAGTGGCTCTGATACCACCTGTGACAGCCCCACTTTCCCCTAAGGCGAACCAAAGGGGTTAGCGGACTGCCTGCCCAGCTCTCGCCAGGACTACGGTACAGTTTACGTCGATCTATAACGTTCCGGAACATCCCATTGCACGTAAACAAGTCAAAAGAGTCAAAATAAAAAAAATGAAAAAATTGCCGAAGATGAATAGTGCAGGCCACGTCAGAATCCGGCCGGAATCTGGCCGGATTTCCGGCCGGATTCTCGGCCGGATACTAGGCCGAGAGCAATCCAAAATGTTCTCCAAAACCCTCCGCAATCCGGCCGGCAATCCGGCCAGTTTCTGGCCGGATTCCTGGCCGGATTCAGTCCAGTGTCTTTTCGTTCAAAATTTTCCTTTTGCCGTTTGAAATCCAAATCGATTCAAAGTTCAGCCAAACATCAACCAAGCATATATACATTGAAATCCAACATTCCAAGCCAAATCGGCATACCAAAATATCCAACTAATCCACACATGTACAATAACCAATTACAAACCAAACATTGGAGGAAACAAAACACTTAGGGTTTCACCCTCAAGGAGCTTTTCAAAATACATGTACATGAGCTCAACTTGTCATTCAACTATTACAATCTTTTCCAAAAGTGTTCATTTTCCTGTAAGGAAAACAAATGGAACGGTGTGAGCTAAAGCTCAGTGAGCAACTATCACAATAGCAGTTAAGATCACATAAGCATAACCATTCAAGTCAAGTATACAATTTCGAAGTAAAGCAATTCAGTGAAAGGATACGGTCGGCTCTCAAGAGCCCATTTCCACGCTTACATTCTTGATCCACACTCATTGACCCTCCGTCAATGTTAAAAGTACCAAACCGTAGACCTCACTTCACTTCCATTCCTTCCACCCAACATACCCCAACCGGGCCCGCACTCCATTCAGTCATTTTGGTAATACTCGAGTATACCGGAACCAAAGGTCTCATTACCACAAGGTTCCTCAGTACAGTCCCCGTGGCATGACAATTTTCACGACCAAACCCTCGCCGGCTCGATCCAATTGACTACCAAACGGGGTTGAGCTCAGTAATACAGTGAAGCCATTGGACATTCGCCCAAATGACACCAAATCAGTTTCCAAGAATGGAATTCAGTATCCAGTATATCAAGTTCAGTAATGCAGTAAAACGGTAGCCAATCAGTGATACTATCAAAAGGGGTGAGGGCGGTCAAGTACACCTTCACCTTAATCAATTCCAATATCCAAGTAAGCCTTCAAGGCATCACATATACATTTAGCAAAGCCACATAGTAACAATTAAGTGAGTAGTATACTCACCAAGTGAGAAAATGATGTTTCATGCACCGTCGTTAAACGAACGTCGTGCACCACCGTTTCCTCCTAGAACAAGTGAACAATTACCATAAGACTCGATAACGAGTCACAAAGCCAAGCCAATTATAACCCAATAGGGTTTCATGCATGGAAATTCAAGTGTTAAATACGTAACCTTTACTCAAGTCGAGAATATAGTTTTCTAAATTTCGAGTAAAAATGCGGGCAGCATGCCCTTTGTGTTTACCAAATTCTCCAGCCATAAGGCTTCATTATTTTTCTTCAATCACAACTCAACAACACACATATAAGCATTTCATGTCAAGAGCCGTTCCATAGCTCACAATATCATAAAACAAGAAACCATACCGAGCCATAAACAACACCAATTCACAACCCCAATAGGGTTTTATAAACATATACTAGCATGAAAGCAAACCAGAAATTAAGAAAGGCTTTAATGTTGGCCTTGATAAGAAAACCGGTTTTGACGTCATAATGCGGTAATGGCACAACTCTCACTACAATTATCGGTTGGGGGTGTAAGACCCACCATTTCGAAGCTATGAAACAGGGCTACAACAATGTAGAAGGCCTCTCAGTCCAAATCCTAGCACAACTAGGTCAAAAGTGCCAAATACCAAACCAGAACCGAAATTGCAGGTTCCCAAATCACACAAAACTGTAATACGTCAATCTCAGCCTACACAGGTCCAAATGCCGAAATTCCAAAGGCATAAGTTAGCTAAGATATCCAGCTACATTTCATCAGAAGACACCAACTTAAAAATCCAAACCAAATCCAGTCAAAACAGGCAATTACTATCGCAGTTCCGCACATTCTGTTCACCAAAAAAAGCAACAGTAAAAACGGCATAACTCTCTCTATACTACTCCAAATGCCCTGAAATTTTGTAGGCACTTCATACTCACCAATACCTACAACTTTCATGTTTTGAGTAAAGTCCAATTCGGCCTCTAGCTATGACCTAAAATTTCGGACAGAATTGGGAATAATATGAACCCTAACTTTCCATTTTCCATCCAAATCCAAAATTGATTACATTTTCCTATCCAATACACCTCATAGAGTCATTATCAGCCATTACCATTCATCATACAAGGCCACAACATCCCATTCATATTAAACCAGAAAAATTTCCAATAAAATAAAAACTTCACCAAAACTCTTCAAATCAAGATAAAAACCAGAAATTTCAGCACTCTTATCACTAATAAGCACAACATAAGCATCATTAGGTGTAGTAGGGTGTTTCAAGCTTCACTTACCAAGAACCAAGAGAGAGGAAGATGTTGTGCACCTTAGTCCTTCAAACAAAGTTCACCAAACAACTTACTATCACTAGAAGGAAGAATTTTATGGAGTAGAATCTTAGTTGTGGAAGATTGAGTGAAATGGAAGCTAAAAGTTGAAGAATTTCCTTCCTTCTTTGAGCTTGAGAGGTTCGGCCATCAAGAGTGAAAAATGGTGCATTTTTGTGATTTTTGAAGATATATAACCAAGTTGGGTCAATAAGGTCAAAAATGTGAAATAGTATTTTTTAAGGTCAAACCAAATACTTATGTGACACTTGTCACCTCATTAAATGCATTCTTATCATTCTTTTCTTCTGCACATCAATCACTTCAACACATACTACTATCTTCTTAAACACCACGATAAATTTTCCACAGTCTCCGAAACTTAACCGTATTGGCCGAATTTTCCCGAACTTTTTCGCACTAGTGGGTCCCACGTACCAATAATCTAGTCCCTTAATTTTCCTAAAAACTCTCCAATACTAGAAAAATCATCTAAAAAACTATAAACTTGCTCATAGAAATGCCCACCAAGAAATATTTCCTAGGCCAGAAAATGCAGAAACATGAATTTTAGGGGGTGAAAAACCTAGGAAAATATTTAGGGCAAAACGGGGTTCTCACAAGAATTCTACCGGACGTCCGATGCTTGCGTCCGATCGAGGTCAGTGAGATAGGGGGAATGTCTTATTTCCTTCGGACGTCCGGTGATGTAGTTCTTCATGCGTCCGAAGTTGCGCAATGATTATCGGACGTCCGATCCTGTCTTCACAAGCATCCGACAGCATTCAGCAACTTTTGTTTTTTTCAATTGCACTTGATCTTTGAATCTGATTGGGTTCATAACTGAAAGTATATCTTGAAGTGATATTAGTATCATCCATTTGTTTCGTAAACATCAAAACCTAGGAACTAAGATCAACATTCTTGAAATGATCGAAGACAATCTAAGAGGGAGTGAATTAGGTAGTTAAAAAACTGGCCAAGTTGTTAGTAACTTTTTGTGTGCATGCTCTCTTTTTCTAAAAGACCACACAATGGAGCAATTGATGAGAAAACACAAGTGCTTGTGAGTAGAAGAGATGAGCAATTTATATATCAAGGCAGTAAGTAAAAGAGACAGAGTATCAAATCAAGTTCCAAACTCCTCTTGAATTTGACTGTCATTTTATAGAGGAAGTTTCTTCAACTTGATCAATTTACAACCAATATTTTGTGTACAAAGGAACGATCATTTTCTCCTTGCCCCAAGCCATACTTGGTCAAGTAAGGAAGTTTTACTATCACTTGGATAACTCTCACAAAGGTACACCATTGAAATAATTAAATCACACTAGAAAAGGTTATCGAAAATTACACAACTAAGAGTACAAACCTTATTTAAACAGTATTTTTTTTTCATACTAAAATCACTATAGATCTCATGTAGTCTCAATGTGCAAAATTATTTGAATATTCTGACCACGCTCTATTTATAGGAGATCAAGAAAGTGCTTCATTAATACTTCCAACGGATAGAAAGTAGCTGAAGAGTCAACTATCCGTTGGGAGTATCGGACCTCCGGTACTCCTGTTTTTTGCGTCTGACAGCAGGCAGTGAGTTTGAGAAATTTTCTTCAATTCTATCGGACATCCGGTATTGTCTTTGTAAGCGTCCGACAGCTTTCATCGAGTTGAAAGGATTCTATCGGACGTCCAATACTTGCATCCGATCGAGGTCAGTGAGATAGGGAAAATGTCTTATTTTCTTTGGACGTCCGGTGATGGAGTTCTTCATGCGTCCGAAATTGCGCAATGATTATTTGACGTCCGATCCTGTCTTCACAAGCGTCCGACAGCATTCAACAACTTTTGTTTTTTCATTTGCACTTGATCTTTGAATCTGATTGGGTTCATAACTGAAAGTATATCTTGAAGTGATATTAGTATCATCCATTTGTTTCGTAAACATCAAAACCTAGGAACTAAGATCAACATTCTTGTAATGATCGAAGACAATCTAAGAGGAAGTGAATTAGGTAGTTAAAAAACTGGCCAAGTTGTTAGTAACTTTTTGTGTGCATGCTCTCTTTTTCTAAAAGACCACACAATGGAGCAATTGATGAGAAAACACAAGTGCTTGTGAGTAGAAGAGATGAGCAATTTATATATCAAGACAGTAAGTAAAAGAGACAGAGTACCAAATCAAGTTCCAAACTCCTCTTGAATTTGACTGTCATTTTATAGAGGAAGTTTCTTCAACTTGATCAATTTACAACCAATATTTTGTGTACAAAGGAACGATCATTTTCGTTTGAGCCCCTTGGCGGAGCCTAATGAACTCGTCCTCCTTCCTCTCATGGACTAGAGGAGGGAAAAATTTTGCATTAAATTCTCGGATGAAGTTCACCCAAGTCCTCGGTGTCTGCTCCCGTTCCCATTTCTGCCTGATGACGTTCCACCAGGAACGGGCAGCCCCTTCAAGTTGAAACACGGCAAAAGTGACCTGCCGTTCGTCCGGGTAGTGTAGGGCCGCGAATATATCAACCATTTTCTCCAGCCATTTCTCAGCCACATCAGGGTCGGGTCCCCCAATAAACTTTGGAGGGGAAAACTTTTGAAAACGTTCTAGAGCTCTATCTTCGCTCTCAATATGATGGCCAGGGTTTCCGGGGTTTCCAGGGTTAGGGTTTGGGTTTTGGCCCTGTTGTTGCACTACTTGTGCGAGTAGGTTTGTCATTTGCTGCATAGCGGCAGCTATTTGAGCATTGGGGTCTATTTGGGGTTCAGGATCAGGTCCAGTCGAGGTTTTCCCCGCACCCCTAACCGGTGTAGGTTGTCTAGTTCTGCGTCCACGGCCTCGACCACTCCGAGTGCCTTCCATCAATCTAAGTCAATCTAAGTCACCAAATAGATATACTGTTAAAGGGCACCTAACCCTCCTTTCCGTAGCACCAGACAGGAACAAGGAAACAAGAATAAGTAACTCAAACAATTACCGCGAAGAGCATTTAAACATATACCACGTATACATAGATCACATAACCAAGTTAAGCAATCATACGGAACAGTCAGTCAAGTACATATGAAGTCATTGCATGAAACAATAGGGTCTTCCAAAAGTACTATAGACACCTAGGTCACAAGTACAAAAGGACTCACGAAACGCTTTTCCCCTTCTAGGGTTTCGTCCAAATATTTATATCTTAATCAAGGTCGATCACGCTTAACCACCCGAACAAACCACACGAAGTTCCATAGAATCGCCTTTCTAGTTCACCTAATCCTTTCTAACCTAGGCCTTCATATCTTTCGTATCCGGGCGCGAGAATCTCGTCTAAGATAATTCACATCTCGAGCCGGCCGGTCCCAAGAGTAAACCATCCTTATTAAAGATTCCTACCCGACATACATACCTAGCTTCCTCGAGTCCCATGATAATGATTCGTACACTTATCACATGCCCGGTTCATAACTTATGCTCAAACGAGCACTTAGACATATTCATGAAATTAGGACCACACCACCACTTGGCCCAGTCTCACTCCACGCAGAGACCACGCGAAGTGGCTCTGATACCACCTGTGACAGCCCACTTTCCCCTAAGGCGAACCAAAGGGGTTAGCGGACTGCCTGCCCAGCTCTCGCCAGGACTACGGTACAGTTTACGTCGATCTATAACGTTCCGGAACATCCCATTGCACGTAAACAAGTCAAAAGAGTCAAAATAAAAAAATGAAAAAATTGCCGAAGATGAATAGTGCAGGCCACGTCAGAATCCGGCCGGAATCTGGCCGGATTTCCGGCCGGATTCTCGGCCGGATACTAGGCCGAGAGCAATCCAAAATGTTCTCCAAAACCCTCCGCAATCCGGCCGGCAATCCGGCCAGTTTCTGGCCGGATTCCTGGCCGGATTCAGTCCAGTGACTTTTCGTTCAAAATTTTCCTTTTGCCGTTTGAAATCCAAATCGATTCAAAGTTCAGCCAAACATCAACCAAGCATATATACATTGAAATCCAATATTCAACTAATCCATACATGTACAATAACCAATTACAAACCAAACATTGGAGGAAACAAAACACTTAGGGTTTCACCCTCAAGGAGCTATTCAAAATACATGTACATGAGCTCAACTTGTCATTCAACTATTACAATCTTTTCCAAAAGTGTTCATTTTCCTGTAAGGAAAACAAATGGAACGGTGTGAGCTAAAGCTCAGTGAGCAACTATCACAATAGCAGTTAAGATCACATAAGCATAACTATTCAAGTCAAGTATACAATTTCGAAGTAAAGCAATTCAGTGAAAGGATACGGTCGGCTCTCAAGAGCCCATTTCCATGCTTACATTCTTGATCCACACTCATTGACCCTCCGTCAATGATAAAAGTACCAAACCGTAGACCTCACTTCACTTCCATTCCTTCCACCCAACATACCCCAACCGGGCCCGCACTCCATTCAGTCATTTTGGTAATACTCGAGTTTACCGGAACCAAGGGTCTCATTACCACAAGGTTCCCCAGTACAGTCCCCGTGGCATGATAATTTTCACGACCAAGCCCTCGCCGGCTCGATCCAATTAACTACCATACGGGGTTGAGCTCATAAATGCAGTAAAGCCATTGGATACTCGTCCAACGACACCAAATCAGTTTCCATGAATGGAATGCAGTATCTCATATATCCAGTGCAGTCTTTCAGTAAAACAATTAATAGTCATGAATAAAATCACAAGGGGTGAGGGCGATCAAGTACACCCTCACCTCAATCATTCCCAATAACCAAGTAAGCCTTCAAGGCATCAAATACACATAGCACAAAGCCACATTATAACAAGTAGGTGAGTAGTATACTCACCAAGTGAGAAAATGATGTTTCATGCACCGTCGTTAAACGAACGTCGTGCACCACCGTTTCCTCCAAGAACAAGTGAACAATTACCATAAGACTCGATAACGAGTCACAAAGCCAAGCCAATTATAACCCAATAGGGTTTCATGCATGGAAATTCAAGTGTTAAATACGTAACCTTTACTCAAGTCGAGAATATAGTTTTCTAAATTTCGAGTAAAAATGCGGGCAGCATGCCCTTTGTGTTTACCAAATTCTCCAGCCATAAGGCTTCATTATTTTTCTTCAATCACAACCCAACAACACACATATAAGCATTTCATGTCAAGAGCCGTTCCATAGCTCACAATATCATAAAACAAGAAACCGTACCGAGCCATAAACAACACCAATTCACAACCCCAATAGGGTTTTATAAACATATACTAGCATGAAAGCAAACCAGAAATTAAGAAAGGCTTTAATGTTGGCCTTGATAAGAAAACCGGTTTTGACGTCATAATGCGGTAATGGCACAACTCTCACTACAATTATCGGTTGGGGGTGTAAGACCCACCATTTCGAAGCTATGAAACAGGGCTACACCAATGTCGAAGGCCTCTCAGTCCCAATCCTAGCACAACTAGGTCAAAAGTGCCAAATACCAAACCAGAACCGAAATTGCAGGTTCCCAAATCACACAAAACTGTAATACGTCAATCTCAGCCTACACAGGTCCAAATGCCGAAATTCCAAAGGCATAAGTTAGCTAAGATATCCAGCTACATTTCATCAGAAGACACCAACTTAAAAATCCAAACCAAATCCAGTCAAAACAGGCAATTACTATCGCAGTTCCGCACATTCTGTTCACCAAAAATAGCAACAGTAAAAACGGCATAACTCTCTCTATACTACTCCAAATACCCTGAAATTTTGTAGGCACTTCATACTCACCAATACCTACAACTTTCATGTTTTGAGTAAAGTCCAATTCGGCCTCTAGCTATGACCTAAAATTTCGGACAGAATTGGGAATAATATGAACCCTAACTTTCCATTTTCCATCCAAATCCAAAATTGATTACATTTTCCTATCCAATACACCTCATAGAGTCATTATCAGCCATTACCATTCATCATACAAGGCCACAACATCCCATTCATATTAAACCAGAAAATTTCCCAATAAAATAAAAACTTCACCAAAACTCTTCAAATCAAGATAAAAACCAGAAATTTCAGCACTCTTATCACTAATAAGCACAACATAAGCATCATTAGGTGTAGTAGGGTGTTTCAAGCTTCACTTACCAAGAACCAAGAGAGAGGAAGATGTTGTGCACCTTAGTCCTTCAAACAAAGTTCACCAAACAACTTACTATCACTAGAAGGAAGAATTTTATGGAGTAGAATCTATTCTAGGTGATTAGTTGTGGAAGATTGAGTGAAATGGAAGCTAAAAGTTGAAGAATTTCCTTCCTTCTTTGAGCTTGAGAGGTTCGGCCATCAAGAGTGAAAATGGGTGCATTTTTGTGATTTTTGAAGATATATAACCAAGTTGGGTCAAAGGTCAAAAAATGTGAATAGTATTTCTTAAGGTCAAACCAATACTTATGTGACACTTGTCACCTCATTAAATGCATTCTTATCATTCTTTTCTCTCTCACATCAATCACTTCACACATACTACTTATCTCTTAACACCCGATAAATTTTCCACAGTCTCCGAAACTTAACCGTATTGGCCGAATTTTCCCGAACTTTTCGCACTAGTGGGTCCCACGTCCAATATCTAGTCTTAATTTTCTAAAAACTCTCCAATACTAGAAAAATCATCTAAAAAACTATAACTGCTCATGAAATCCACCAAGAAAATATTCCTAGGCCAGAAAATGCAGAAAACATGAAATTTAAGGGGGGAAAAACCCTAGGAAAATATTAGGGCAAAACGGGTTCTCACAAGATTCTACCGGACGTCCGATGCTTGCGTCCGATCGAGGTCAGTGAGATAGGGGGAATGTCTTATTTCCTTCGGAAGTCCGGTGATGGAGTTCTTCATGCGTCCGAAGTTGCGCAATGATTATCGGACGTCCGATCCTGTCTTCACAAGCATCCGACAGCATTCAGCAACTTTTGTTTTTTTCAATTGCACTTGATCTTTGAATCTGATTGGGTTCATAACTGAAAGTATATCTTGAAGTGATATTAGTATCATCCATTTGTTTCGTAAACATCAAAACCTAGGAACTAAGATCAACATTCTTGTAATGATCGAAGACAATCTAAGAGGGAGTGAATTAGGTAGTTAAAAAACTGGCCAAGTTGTTAGTAACTTTTTGTGTGCATGCTCTCTTTTTCTAAAAGACCACACAATGGAGCAATTGATGAGAAAACACAAGTGCTTGTGAGTAGAAGAGATGAGCAATTTATATATCAAGACAGTAAGTAAAAGAGACAGAGTATCAAATCAAGTTCCAAACTCCTCTTGAATTTGACTGTCATTTTATAGAGGAAGTTTCTTCAACTTGATCAATTTACAACCAATATTTTGTGTACAATGGAACGATCATTTTCTCCTTGCCCCAAGCCATACTTGGTCAAGTAAGGAAGTTTTACTATCACTTGGATAACTCTCACAAAGGTACACCATTGAAATAATTAAATCACACTAGAAAAGGTTATCGAAAATTACACAACTAAGAGTACAAACCTTATTTAAAGAGTATTTTTTTTTCATACTAAAATCACTATAGATCTCATGTAGTCTCAATGTGCAAAATTATTTGAATATTCTGACCACGCTCTATTTATAGGAGATCAAGAAAGTGCTTCATTAATACTTCCAACGGATAGAAAGTAGCTGAAGAGTCAACTATCCGTTGGGAGTATCGGACCTCCGGTACTCCTGTTTTTTGCGTCCGACAGCAGGCAGTGAGTTTGAGAAATTTTCTTCATTCTATCGGACATCCGGTATTGTCTTTGTAAGCGTCCGACAGCTTTCATCGAGTTGAAAGGATTCTATCGGACGTCCAATACTTGCATCCGATCGAGGTCAGTGAGATAGGGAAAATGTCTTATTTCCTTTGGACGTCCGGTGATGGAGTTCTTCATGCGTCCGAAGTTGCGCAATGATTATCGGACGTCCGATCCTGTCTTCACAAGCGTCCGACAGCATTCAGCAACTTTTGTTTTTTTCAATTGCACTTTGATCTTTGAATCTGATTGGGTTCATAACTGAAAGTATATCTTGAAGATATATTAGTATCATCCATTTGTTTTCATAAACATCAAAACCCTAGGAACTAAGATCAACATTCTTGCAATGATCGAAGACAATCTAAGAGGGAGTGAATTAGGTAGTTAAAAAATTGGCCAATTTGTGAGTAACTTTTTGTGTGCATGCCCTCTTTTTCTAAAAGACCACACAATGGAGCAATTGATGAGAAAGCACAAGTGCTTGTGAGTAGAAGAGATGAGCAATTTATATATCAAGACAGTAAGTAAAAGAGACAGAGGATCAAACCAAGTACCAAACTCCTCTTGAGTTTGAATATCACTTTATAGAGCAAGTTTTTTCAAGTTGATCAACATACAACCAATATTTTGTGTACAAAGGAACGATCACTTCCTCTTTGCCCCAAGCCACACTTGGTCAAGCAAGGAAGTTTTACTTTCACTCGGATAACCCTCATAAAGGTACACTATTGAAATAATTGAATCACACTAGAAAAGGTTATCGAACATTACCCAACTAAATGCACAAATCTTATTTGAAGAGTATTTTTCACACTAAAATCACTATAGATCTCATGTAGTCTCAATGCGCAAAGTTATTTTAATATTCTGACCATGCTCTATTTATAGGAGATCAAGAAAGTGCTTCATTAATACTTCCAACGGATAAAAAGTAGCTGAAGAGTCAACTAGCCGTTGGGAATATCGGACGTCCAGTGCTCCTGTTTTTGGCGTCTGACAGCAGGCAGTGAGTTTGAGAAATTTTCTTCAATTCTATCGGACGTCCGGTATTGTCTTTGTGAGCGTCCGACAGCTTTCATCGAGTTGAAAGGATTCTATCGGACGTCCAATACTTGTATCCGATCGAGGTCAGTGAGATAGGGAAAATGTCTTATTTCCTTTGGACGTCCGGTGATGGAGTTCTTCATGCGTCCGAAGTTGCGCAATGATTATCGGACGTCCGATCCTGTCTTCACAAGCGTCCGATAGCATTCAGCAAATTTTGTTTTTTTCAATTGCACTTGATCTTTGAATCTGATTGGGTTGATAACTGAAAGTATATCTTGAAGTGATATTAGTATCATCCATTTGTTTCGTAAACATCAAAACCTAGGAACTAAGATCAACATTCTTGTAATGATCGAAGACAATCTAAGAGAGAGTGAATTAGGTAGTTAAAAAACTGGCCAAGTTGTGAGTAACTTTTTGTGTGCATGCTCTCTTTTTCTAAAAGACCACACAATGGAGCAATTGATGAGAAAACACAAGTGCTTGTGAGTAGAAGAGATGAGCAATTTATATATCAAGACAGTAAGTAAAAGAGACTGTATCAAACCAAGCACCAAACTCCTCTTGAATTTGACTGTCATTTTATATAGGAAGTTTCTTCAACTTGATCAATTTACAACCAATATTTTGTGTACAAAGGAACGATCATTTTCTCTTTGCCCCAAGCCATACTTGGTCAAGTAAGAAAGTTTTACTATCACTTGGATAACTCTCCCAAAGGTACACCATTGAAATAATTAAATCACACTAGAAAAGGTTATCGAAAATGACACAACTAAGAGTACAAACCTTATTTAAACAGTATTTTTCACACTAAAATCACTATAGATCTCATGTAGTCTCAATGTGCAAAGTTATTTGAATATTCTGACCACGCTCTATTTATAGGAGATCAAGAAAGTGCTTCATTAATACTTCCAACGGATAGAAAGTAGCTGAAAAGTCAACTATCCGTTGGGGAATCGGACGTCCGGTACTCCTGTTTTTTGCGTCCGACAACAGGCAGTGAGTTTGAGAAATTTTCTTCAATTCTATCGGACGTCCGGTATTGTCTTTGTAAGCGTCCGACAGCTTTCATCGAGTTTAAAGGATTCTATCGGACGTCCGGTACTTCCGTCCGATAGCAGACAAAGAGTTTGAAAGATTCTACCGGACGTCCGATGCTTGCGTCCGATCGAGGTCAGTGAGATAGGGGGAATGTCTTATTTCCTTCGGACGTCCGGTGATGTAGTTCTTCATGCGTCCGAAGTTGCGCAATGATTATCGGACGTCCGATCCTGTCTTCACAAGCATCCGACAGCATTCAGCAACTTTTGTTTTTTTCAATTGCACTTGATCTTTGAATCTGATTGGGTTCATAACTGAAAGTATATCTTGAAGTGATATTAGTATCATCCATTTGTTTCGTAAACATCAAAACCTAGGAACTAAGATCAACATTCTTGAAATGATCGAAGACAATCTAAGAGGGAGTGAATTAGGTAGTTAAAAAACTGGCCAAGTTGTTAGTAACTTTTTGTGTGCATGCTCTCTTTTTCTAAAAGACCACACAATGGAGCAATTGATGAGAAAACACAAGTGCTTGTGAGTAGAAGAGATGAGCAATTTATATATCAAGGCAGTAAGTAAAAGAGACAGAGTATCAAATCAAGTTCCAAACTCCTCTTGAATTTGACTGTCATTTTATAGAGGAAGTTTCTTCAACTTGATCAATTTACAACCAATATTTTGTGTACAAAGGAACGATCATTTTCTCCTTGCCCCAAGCCATACTTGGTCAAGTAAGGAAGTTTTACTATCACTTGGATAACTCTCACAAAGGTACACCATTGAAATAATTAAATCACACTAGAAAAGGTTATCGAAAATTACACAACTAAGAGTACAAACCTTATTTAAACAGTATTTTTTTTTCATACTAAAATCACTATAGATCTCATGTAGTCTCAATGTGCAAAATTATTTGAATATTCTGACCACGCTCTATTTATAGGAGATCAAGAAAGTGCTTCATTAATACTTCCAACGGATAGAAAGTAGCTGAAGAGTCAACTATCCGTTGGGAGTATCGGACCTCCGGTACTCCTGTTTTTTGCGTCTGACAGCAGGCAGTGAGTTTGAGAAATTTTCTTCAATTCTATCGGACATCCGGTATTGTCTTTGTAAGCGTCCGACAGCTTTCATCGAGTTGAAAGGATTCTATCGGACGTCCAATACTTGCATCCGATCGAGGTCAGTGAGATAGGGAAAATGTCTTATTTCCTTTGGACGTCCGGTGATGGAGTTCTTCATGCGTCCGAAGTTGCGCAATGATTATCGGACGTCCGATCCTGTCTTCACAAGCGTCCGACAGCATTCAGCAACTTTTGTTTTTTTCAATTGGACTTGATCTTTGAATCTGATTGGGTTCATAACTGAAAGTATATCTTGAAGATATATTAGTATCATCCATTTGTTTCATAAACATCAAAATCTAGGAACTAAGATCAACATTCTTGCAATGATCGAAGACAATCTAAGAGGGAGTGAATTAGGTAGTTAAAAAATTGGCCAATTTGTGAGTAACTTTTTGTGTGCATGCCCTCTTTTTCTAAAAGACCACACAATGGAGCAATTGATGAGAAAGCACAAGTGCTTGTGAGTAGAAGAGATTGAGCCATTTATATATCAAGACAGTAAGTAAAAGAGACAGAGGATCCAAACCAAGTAGCAATTGATGAGAAAGCACAAGTGCTTGTGAGTAGAAGAGATGAGCAATTTATATATCAAGACAGTCAGAGGATCAAACCAAGTACCAAACTCCTCTTGAGTTTGAATATCACTTTATAGAGCAAGTTTTTTCAAGTTGATCAACATACAACCAATATTTTGTGTACAAAGGAACGATCACTTCCTCTTTGCCCCAAGCCACACTTGGTCAAGCAAGGAAGTTTTACTTTCACTCGGATAACCCTCATAAAGGTACACTATTGAAATAATTGAATCACACTAGAAAAGGTTATCGAACATTACCCAACTAAATGCACAAATCTTATTTGAAGAGTATTTTTCACACTAAAATCACTATAGATCTCATGTAGTCTCAATGCGCAAAGTTATTTTAATATTCTGACCATGCTCTATTTATAGGAGATCAAGAAAGTGCTTCATTAATACTTCCAACGGATAAAAAGTAGCTGAAGAGTCAACTAGCCGTTGGGAATATCGGACGTCCGATGCTCCTGTTTTTGGCATCTGACAGCAGGCAGTGAGTTTGAGAAATTTTCTTCAATTCTATCGGACGTCCGGTATTGTCTTTGTGAGCGTCCGACAGCTTTCATCGAGTTGAAAGGATTCTATCGGACGTCCAATACTTGTATCCGATCGAGGTCAGTGAGATAGGGAAAATGTCTTATTTCCTTTGGACGTCCGGTGATGGAGTTCTTCATGCGTCCGAAGTTGCGCAATGATTATCGGACGTCCGATCCTGTCTTCACAAGCGTCCGATAGCATTCAGCAAATTTTGTTTTTTTCAATTGCACTTGATCTTTGAATCTGATTGGGTTGATAACTGAAAGTATATCTTGAAGTGATATTAGTATCATCCATTTGTTTCGTAAACATCAAAACCTAGGAACTAAGATCAACATTCTTGTAATGATCGAAGACAATCTAAGAGAGAGTGAATTAGGTAGTTAAAAAACTGGCCAAGTTGTGAGTAACTTTTTGTGTGCATGCTCTCTTTTTCTAAAAGACCACACAATGGAGCAATTGATGAGAAAACACAAGTGCTTGTGAGTAGAAGAGATGAGCAATTTATATATCAAGACAGTAAGTAAAAGAGACTGTATCAAACCAAGCACCAAACTCCTCTTGAATTTGACTGTCATTTTATATAGGAAGTTTCTTCAACTTGATCAATTTACAACCAATATTTTGTGTACAAAGGAACGATCATTTTCTCTTTGCCCCAAGCCATACTTGGTCAAGTAAGAAAGTTTTACTATCACTTGGATAACTCTCCCAAAGGTACACCATTGAAATAATTAAATCACACTAGAAAAGGTTATCGAAAATGACACAACTAAGAGTACAAACCTTATTTAAACAGTATTTTTCACACTAAAATCACTATAGATCTCATGTAGTCTCAATGTGCAAAGTTATTTGAATATTCTGACCACGCTCTATTTATAGGAGATCAAGAAAGTGCTTCATTAATACTTCCAACGGATAGAAAGTAGCTGAAGAGTCAACTATCCGTTGGGGAATCGGACGTCCGGTACTCCTGTTTTTTGCGTCCGACAACAGGCAGTGAGTTTGAGAAATTTTCTTCAATTCTATCGGACGTCCGGTATTGTCTTTGTAAGCGTCCGACAGCTTTCATCGAGTTTAAAGGATTCTATCGGACGTCCGGTACTTCCGTCCGATAGCAGACAAAGAGTTTGAAAGATTCTACCGGACGTCCGATGCTTGCGTCCGATCGAGGTCAGTGAGATAGGGGGAATGTCTTATTTCCTTCGGACGTCCGGTGATGTAGTTCTTCATGCGTCCGAAGTTGCGCAATGATTATCGGACGTCCGATCCTGTCTTCACAAGCATCCGACAGCATTCAGCAACTTTTGTTTTTTTCAATTGCACTTGATCTTTGAATCTGATTGGGTTCATAACTGAAAGTATATCTTGAAGTGATATTAGTATCATCCATTTGTTTCGTAAACATCAAAACCTAGGAACTAAGATCAACATTCTTGAAATGATCGAAGACAATCTAAGAGGGAGTGAATTAGGTAGTTAAAAAACTGGCCAAGTTGTTAGTAACTTTTTGTGTGCATGCTCTCTTTTTCTAAAAGACCACACAATGGAGCAATTGATGAGAAAACACAAGTGCTTGTGAGTAGAAGAGATGAGCAATTTATATATCAAGGCAGTAAGTAAAAGAGACAGAGTATCAAATCAAGTTCCAAACTCCTCTTGAATTTGACTGTCATTTTATAGAGGAAGTTTCTTCAACTTGATCAATTTACAACCAATATTTTGTGTACAAAGGAACGATCATTTTCTCCTTGCCCCAAGCCATACTTGGTCAAGTAAGGAAGTTTTACTATCACTTGGATAACTCTCACAAAGGTACACCATTGAAATAATTAAATCACACTAGAAAAGGTTATCGAAAATTACACAACTAAGAGTACAAACCTTATTTAAACAGTATTTTTTTTTCATACTAAAATCACTATAGATCTCATGTAGTCTCAATGTGCAAAATTATTTGAATATTCTGACCACGCTCTATTTATAGGAGATCAAGAAAGTGCTTCATTAATACTTCCAACGGATAGAAAGTAGCTGAAGAGTCAACTATCCGTTGGGAGTATCGGACCTCCGGTACTCCTGTTTTTTGCGTCTGACAGCAGGCAGTGAGTTTGAGAAATTTTCTTCAATTCTATCGGACATCCGGTATTGTCTTTGTAAGCGTCCGACAGCTTTCATCGAGTTGAAAGGATTCTATCGGACGTCCAATACTTGCATCCGATCGAGGTCAGTGAGATAGGGAAAATGTCTTATTTCCTTTGGACGTCCGGTGATGGAGTTCTTCATGCGTCCGAAGTTGCGCAATGATTATCGGACGTCCGATCCTGTCTTCACAAGCGTCCGACAGCATTCAGCAACTTTTGTTTTTTTCAATTGGACTTGATCTTTGAATCTGATTGGGTTCATAACTGAAAGTATATCTTGAAGATATATTAGTATCATCCATTTGTTTCATAAACATCAAAATCTAGGAACTAAGATCAACATTCTTGCAATGATCGAAGACAATCTAAGAGGGAGTGAATTAGGTAGTTAAAAAATTGGCCAATTTGTGAGTAACTTTTTGTGTGCATGCCCTCTTTTTCTAAAAGACCACACAATGGAGCAATTGATGAGAAAGCACAAGTGCTTGTGAGTAGAAGAGATGAGCAATTTATATATCAAGACAGTAAGTAAAAGAGACAGAGGATCAAACCAAGTACCAAACTCCTCTTGAGTTTGAATATCACTTTATAGAGCAAGTTTTTTCAAGTTGATCAACATACAACCAATATTTTGTGTACAAAGGAACGATCACTTCCTCTTTGCCCCAAGCCACACTTGGTCAAGCAAGGAAGTTTTACTTTCACTCGGATAACCCTCATAAAGGTACACTATTGAAATAATTGAATCACACTAGAAAAGGTTATCGAACATTACCCAACTAAATGCACAAATCTTATTTGAAGAGTATTTTTCACACTAAAATCACTATAGATCTCATGTAGTCTCAATGCGCAAAGTTATTTTAATATTCTGACCATGCTCTATTTATAGGAGATCAAGAAAGTGCTTCATTAATACTTCCAACGGATAAAAAGTAGCTGAAGAGTCAACTAGCCGTTGGGAATATCGGACGTCCGGTGCTCCTGTTTTTGGCGTCTGACAGCAGGCAGTGAGTTTGAGAAATTTTCTTCAATTCTATCGGACGTCCGGTATTGTCTTTGTGAGCGTCCGACAGCTTTCATCGAGTTGAAAGGATTCTATCGGACATCCAATTTGACTATCGGACGTCCAATACTTGCATCCGATCGAGGTCAGTGAGATAGGGGAAATGTCTTATTTCCTTTGGACGTCCGGTGATGGAGTTCTTCATGCGTCCGAAGTTGCGCAATGATTATCGGACGTCCGATCCTGTCTTCACAAGCGTCCGATAGCATTCAGCAACTTTTGTTTTTTTCAATTGCACTTGATCTTTGAATCTGATTGGGTTGATAACTGAAAGTATATCTTGAAGTGATATTAGTATCATCCATTTGTTTCGTAAACATCAAAACTAGGAACTAAGATCAACATTCTTGTAATGATCGAAGACAATCTAAGAGAGAGTGAATTAGGTAGTTAAAAACTGGCCAAGTTGTGAGTAACTTTTTGTGTGCATGCTCTCTTTTTCTAAAAGACCACACAATGGAGCAATTGATGAGAAAACACAAGTGCTTGTGAGTAGAAGAGATGAGCAATTTATATATCAAGACAGTAAGTAAAAGAGACTGTATCAAACCAAGCACCAAACTCCTCTTGAATTTGACTGTCATTTTATAGAGGAAGTTTCTTCAACTTGATCAATTTACAACCAATATTTTGTGTACAAAGGAACGATCATTTTCTCTTTGCCCCAAGCCATACTTGGTCAAGTAAGGAAGTTTTACTATCACTTGGATAACTCTCCCAAAGGTACACCATTGAAATAATTAAATCACACTAGAAAAGGTTATCGAAAATTACACAACTAAGAGTACAAACCTTATTTAAACAGTATTTTTCACACTAAAATCACTATAGATCTCATGTAGTCTCAATGTGCAAAGTTATTTGAATATTCTGACCACGCTCTATTTATAGGAGATCAAGAAAGTGCTTCATTAATACTTCCAACGGATAGAAAGTAGCTGAAAAAGTCAACTATCCGTTGGGAGAATCGGACGTCCGGTACTCCTGTTTTTGCGTCCGACAACAGGCAGTGAGTTTGAGAAATTTTCTTCAATTCTATCGGACGTCCGGTATTGTCTTTGTAAGCGTCCGACAGCTTTCATCGAGTTTAAAGGATTCTATCGGACGTCCGGTACTTCCGTCCGATAGCAGACAAAGAGTTTGAAAGATTCTACCGGACGTCCGATGCTTGCGTCCGATCGAGGTCAGTGAGATAGGGGGAATGTCTTATTTCCTTCGGACGTCCGGTGATGGAGTTCTTCATGCGTCCGAAGTTGCGCAATGATTATCGGACGTCCGATCCTGTCTTCACAAGCGTCCGACAGCATTCAGCAACTTTTGTTTTTTTCAATTGCACTTGATCTTTGAATCTGATTGGGTTCATAACTGAAAGTATATCTTGAAGTGATATTAGTATCATCCATTTGTTTCGTAAACATCAAAACCTAGGAACTAAGATCAACATTCTTGTAATGATCGAAGACAATCTAAGAGGGAGTGAATTAGGTAGTTAAAAAACTGGCCAAGTTGTTAGTAACTTTTTGTGTGCATGCTCTCTTTTTCTAAAAGACCACACAATGGAGCAATTGATGAGAAAACACAAGTGCTTGTGAGTAGAAGAGATGAGCAATTTATATATCAAGACAGTAAGTAAAAGAGACAGAGTACCAAATCAAGTTCCAAACTCCTCTTGAATTTGACTGTCATTTTATAGAGGAAGTTTCTTCAACTTGATCAATTTACAACCAATATTTTGTGTACAAAGGAACGATCATTTTCTCCTTGCCCCAAGCCATACTTGGTCAAGTAAGGAAGTTTTACTATCACTTGGATAACTCTCACAAAGGTACACCATTGAAATAATTAAATCACACTAGAAAAGGTTATCGAAAATTACACAACTAAGAGTACAAACCTTATTTAAAGAGTATTTTTTTTTCATACTAAAATCACTATAGATCTCATGTAGTCTCAATGTGCAAAATTATTTGAATATTCTGACCACGCTCTATTTATAGGAGATCAAGAAAGTGCTTCATTAATACTTCCAACGGATAGAAAGTAGCTGAAGAGTCAACTATCCGTTGGAGTATTTTTTAAGCAGGCAGTGAGTTTGAGAAATTTTCTTCATTCTTCGGATCCGGTATTGTAAGCGTCACAAGCTTTCGGAGTTTAAAGGATTCTATCGACGTTTACGATAGCAGACAAAGAGTTTGAAAGATTCTATCGGACGTCCGATGCTTGCGTCCGATCGAGGTCAGTGAGATAGGGGGAATGTCTTATTTCCTTCGGACGTCCGGTGATGGAGTTCTTCATGCGTCCAAGTTGCGCAATGATTATCGGACGTCGATCCTGTCTTCACAAGCGTCCGACAGCATTCAGCAACTTTTGTTTTTTTCAATTGCACTTGATCTTTGAATCTGATTGGATTGATCTGAACATTCATCCATGCTAATCATCGAATGATCGAAGACAATCTAAGAGGGAGTGAATTAGGTAGTTAAAAAATTGGCCAATTTGTGAGTAACTTTTTGTGTGCATGCCCTCTTTTTCTAAAAGACCACACAATGGAGCAATTGATGAGAGAAAGCACAAGTGCTTGTGAGTAGAAGAGATGGGCAATTTATATATCAAGACAGTAAGTAAAAGAGACAGAGGATCAAACCAAGTACCAAACTCCTCTTGAGTTTGAATATCACTTTATAGAGCAAGTTTTTTCACTTGATCAACATACAACCAATATTTTGTGTACAAAGGAACGATCACTTCCTCTTTGCCCCAAGCCACACTTGGTCAAGCAAGGAAGTTTTACTTTCACTCGGATAACCCTCACAAAGGTACACTATTGAAATAAATGAATCACACTAGAAAAGGTTATCGAAAATTACACAACTAAATGTACAAATCTTATTTGAAGAGTATTTTTCACACTAAAATCACTATAGATCTCATGTAGTCTCAATGTGCAAAGTTATTTGAATATTCTGACCATGCTCTATTTATAGGAGATCAAGAAAGTGCTTCATTAATACTTCCAACGGATAAAAAGTAGCTGAAGAGTCAACTAGCCGTTGGGAATATCGGACGCCCGGTGCTCCTGTTTTTGGCGTCTGACAGCAGGCAGTGAGTTTGAGAAATTTTTTTCAATTCTATCGGACGTCCGGTATTGTCTTTGTGAGCGTCCGACAGCTTTCATCGAGTTGAAAGGATTCTATCGGACGTCCGGTACTTCAGTCCGATACCAGACAAAGAGTTTGAAAGTTTCTATCGGACGTCCAATACTTGCATCCGATCGAGGTCAGTGAGATAGGGGAAATGTCTTATTTCCTTTGGACGTCCGGTGATGGAGTTCTTCATGCGTCCGAAATTGCGCAATGATTATCGGACGTCCGATCCTGTCTTCACAAGCGTCCGACAACATTCAACAACTTTTGTTTTTTCTATTGCACTTGATCTTTGAATGTGATTGGGTTGATAACTGAAAGTATATCTTGAAGTGATATTAGTATCATCCATTTGTTTCGTAAACATCAAAACCTAGGAACTAAGATCAACATTCTTGTAATGATCGAAGACAATCTAAGAGGGAGTGAATTAGGTAGTTAAAAAACTGGCCAAGTTGTTAGTAACTTTTTGTGTGCATGCTCTCTTTTTCTAAAAGACCACACAATGGAGCAATTGATGAGAAAACACAAGTGCTTGTGAGTAGAAGAGATGAGCAATTTATATATCAAGACAGTAAGTAAAAGAGACAGAGTATCAAATCAAGTTCCAAACTCCTCTTGAATTTGACTGTCATTTTATAGAGGAAGTTTCTTCAACTTGATCAATTTACAACCAATATTTTGTGTACAAAGGAACGATCATTTTCTCCTTGCCCCAAGCCATACTTGGTCAAGTAAGGAAGTTTTACTATCACTTGGATAACTCTCACAAAGGTACACCATTGAAATAATTAAATCACACTAGAAAAGGTTATCGAAAATTACACAACTAAGAGTACAAACCTTATTTAAAGAGTATTTTTTTTTCACACTAAAATCACTATAGATCTCATGTAGTCTCAATGTGCAAAATTATTTGAATATTCTGACCACGCTCTATTTATAGGAGATCAAGAAAGTGCTTCATTAATACTTCCAACGGATAGAAAGTAGCTGAAGAGTCAACTATCCGTTGGGAGTATCGGACGTCCGGTACTCCTGTTTTTTGCGTCCGACAGCAGGCAGTGAGTTTGAGAAATTTTCTTCAATTCTATCGGACGTCCGGTATTGTCTTTGTAAGCGTCCGACAGCTTTCATCGAGTTTAAAGGATTCTATCGGACGTCCGGTACTTCCGTCCGATAGCAGACAAAGAGTTTGAAAGATTCTATCGGACGTCCGATGCTTGCGTCCGATCGAGGTCAGTGAGATAGGGGGAATGTCTTATTTCCTTCGGACGTCCGGTGATGGAGTTCTTCATGCGTCCGAAGTTGCGCAATGATTATCGGACGTCCGATCCTGTCTTCACAAGCGTCCGACAGCATTCAGCAACTTTTGTTTTTTTCAATTGCACTTGATCTTTGAATCTGATTGGGTTCATAACTGAAAGTATATCTTGAAGATATATTAGTATCATCCATTTGTTTCGTAAACATCAAAACCTAGGAACTAAGATCAACATTCTTGCAATGATCGAAGACAATCTAAGAGGGAGTGAATTAGGTAGTTAAAAAATTGGCCAATTTGTGAGTAACTTTTTGTGTGCATGCCCTCTTTTTCTAAAAGACCACACAATGGAGCAATTGATGAGAAAGCACAAGTGCTTGTGAGTAGAAGAGATGGGCAATTTATATATCAAGACAGTAAGTAAAAGAGACAGAGGATCAAACCAAGTACCAAACTCCTCTTGAGTTTGAATATCACTTTATAGAGCAAGTTTTTTCACTTGATCAACATACAACCAATATTTTGTGTACAAAGGAACGATCACTTCCTCTTTGCCCCAAGCCACACTTGGTCAAGCAAGGAAGTTTTACTTTCACTCGGATAACCCTCACAAAGGTACACTATTGAAATAAATGAATCACACTAGAAAAGGTTATCGAAAATTACACAACTAAATGTACAAATCTTATTTGAAGAGTATTTTTCACACTAAAATCACTATAGATCTCATGTAGTCTCAATGTGCAAAGTTATTTGAATATTCTGACCATGCTCTATTTATAGGAGATCAAGAAAGTGCTTCATTAATACTTCCAACGGATAAAAAGTAGCTGAAGAGTCAACTAGCCGTTGGGAATATCGGACGCCCGGTGCTCCTGTTTTTGGCGTCTGACAGCAGGCAGTGAGTTTGAGAAATTTTTTTCAATTCTATCGGATGTCCGGTATTGTCTTTGTGAGCGTCCGACAGCTTTCATCGAGTTGAAAGGATTCTATCGGACGTCCGGTACTTCAGTCCGATACCAGACAAAGAGTTTGAAAGTTTCTATCGGACGTCCAATACTTGCATCCGATCGAGGTCAGTGAGATAGGGGAAATGTCTTATTTCCTTTGGACGTCCGGTGATGGAGTTCTTCATGCGTCCGAAATTGCGCAATGATTATCGGACGTCCGATCCTGTCTTCACAAGCGTCCGACAACATTCAACAACTTTTGTTTTTTCAATTGCACTTGATCTTTGAATGTGATTGGGTTGATAACTGAAAGTATATCTTGAAGTGATATTAGTATCATACATTTGTTTCGTAAACATCAAAACCTAGGAACTAAGATCAACATTCTTGTAATGATCGAAGACAATCTAAGAGGGAGTGAATTAGGTAGTTAAAAAACTGGCCAAGTTGTTAGTAACTTTTTGTGTGCATGCTCTCTTTTTCTAAAAGACCACACAATGGAGCAATTGATGAGAAAACACAAGTGCTTGTGAGTAGAAGAGATGAGCAATTTATATATCAAGACAGTAAGTAAAAGAGACAGAGTATCAAATCAAGTTCCAAACTCCTCTTGAATTTGACTGTCATTTTATAGAGGAAGTTTCTTCAACTTGATCAATTTACAACCAATATTTTGTGTACAAAGGAACGATCATTTTCTCCTTGCCCCAAGCCATACTTGGTCAAGTAAGGAAGTTTTACTATCACTTGGATAACTCTCACAAAGGTACACCATTGAAATAATTAAATCACACTAGAAAAGGTTATCGAAAATTACACAACTAAGAGTACAAACCTTATTTAAAGAGTATTTTTTTTTCACACTAAAATCACTATAGATCTCATGTAGTCTCAATGTGCAAAATTATTTGAATATTCTGACCACGCTCTATTTATAGGAGATCAAGAAAGTGCTTCATTAATACTTCCAACGGATAGAAAGTAGCTGAATAGTCAACTATCCGTTGGGAGTATCGGACCTCCGGTACTCCTGTTTTTTGCGTCCGACAGCAGGCAGTGAGTTTGAGAAATTTTCTTCAATTCTATCGGACATCCGGTATTGTCTTTGTAAGCGTTCGACAGCTTTCATCGAGTTTAAAGGATTCTATCGGACGTCCGGTACTTCCGTCCGATAGCAGACAAAGAGTTTGAAAGATTCTATCGGACGTCCGATGCTTGCGTCCGATCGAGGTCAGTGAGATAGGGGGAATGTCTTATTTCCTTCGGACGTCCGGTGATGGAGTTCATCATGCGTCCGAAGTTGCGCAATGATTATCGGACGTCCGATCCTGTCTTCACAAGCGTCCGACAGCATTCAACAACTTTTGTTTTTTTCAATTGCACTTGATCTTTGAATCTGATTGGATTGATAACTGAAAGTATATCTTGAAGTGATATTAGTATCATCCATTTGTTTCGTAAACATCAAAACCTAGGAATTAAGATCAACATTCTTGTAATGATCGAAGACAATCTAAGAGGGGGTGAATTAGGTAGTTAAAAAACTGGCCAAGTTGTGAGTAACTTTTTGTGTGCATGCTCTCTTTTTCTAAAAGACCACACAATGGAGCAATTGATGAGAAAGCACAAGTGCTTGTGAGTAGAAGAGATGAGCAATTTATATATCAAGACAGTAAGTAAAAGAGACAGAGGATCAAACCAAGTACCAAACTCCTCTTGAGTTTGAATATCACTTTATAGAGCAAGTTTTTTCAAGTTGATCAACATACAACCAATATTTTGTGTACAAAGGAACGATCACTTCCTCTTTGCCCCAAGCCACACTTGGTCAAGCAAGGAAGTTTTACTTTCACTCGGATAACCCTCACAAAGGTACACTATTGAAATAAATGAATCACACTAGAAAAGGTTATCGAAAATTACACAACTAAATGTACAAATCTTATTTGAAGAGTATTTTTCACACTAAAATCACTATAGATCTCATGTAGTCTCAATGCGCAAAGTTATTTTAATATTCTGACCATGCTCTATTTATAGGAGATCAAGAAAGTGCTTCATTAATACTTCCAACGGATAAAAAGTAGCTGAAGAGTCAACTAGCCGTTGGGAATATCGGACGTCCGGTGCTCCTGTTTTTGGCGTCTGACAGCAGGCAGTGAGTTTGAGAAATTTTCTTCAATTCTATCGGACGTCCGGTATTGTCTTTGTGAGCGTCCGACAGCTTTCATCGAGTTGAAAGGATTCTATCGGACGTCCGGTACTTCCGTCCGATACCAGACAAAGAGTTTGAAAGTTTCTATCGGACGTCCAATACTTGCATCCGATCGAGGTCAGTGAGATAGGGGAAATGTCTTATTTCCTTTGGACGTCCGGTGATGGAGTTCTTCATGCGTCCGAAATTGCGCAATGATTATCGGACGTCCGATCCTGTCTTCACAAGCGTCCGACAGCATTCAGCAACTTTTGTTTTTTTCAATTGCACTTGATCTTTGAATCTGATTGGGTTCATAACTGAAAGTATATCTTGAAGATATATAAGTATCATCCATTTGTTTCGTAAACATCAAAACCTAGGAACTAAGATCAACATTCTTGCAATGATCGAAGACAATCCAAGAGGGAGTGAATTAGGTAGTTAAAAAATTGGCCAATTTGTGAGTAACTTTTTGTGTGCATGCCCTCTTTTTCTAAAAGACCACACGATGGAGCAATTGATGAGAAAGTACAAGTGCTTGTGAGTAGAAGAGATGAGCAATTTATATATCAAGACAGTAAGTAAAAGAGACAGAGGATCAAACCAAGTACCAAACTCCTCTTGAGTTTGAATATCACTTTATAGAGCAAGTTTTTTCAAGTTGATCAACAAACAACCAATATTTTATGTACAAAGGAACGATCACTTCCTCTTTGCCCCAAGCCACACTTGGTCAAGCAAGGAAGTTTTACTTTCACTCGGATAACCCTCACAAAGGTAGACTATTGAAATAATTGAATTACACTAGAAAAGGTTATCGAAAATTACACAACTAAATGTACAAATCTTATTTGAAGAGTATTTTTCACACTAAAATCACTATAGATCTCATGTAGTTTCAATGTGCAAAGTTATTTGAATATTCTGACCACGCTCTATTTATAGGAGATCAAGAAAGTGCTTCATTAATACTTCCAACGGATAGAAAGTAGCTGAAGAGTCAACTATCCGTTGGGAGTATCGGACGTCCGGTACTCCTTGTTTTGCGTCTGACAGCAGGAATGAGTTTGAGAAATTTTCTTCAATTCTATCGGACGTCCTATGCTTGCGTTCAATCGAGGTCAGTGAGATAGGGGGAATGTCTTATTTCCTTCGGACGTCCGGTGATGGAGTTCTTCATGCGTCCGAAGTTGCGCAATGATTATCGGACGTCCGATCCTGTCTTCAGAAGCGTCCGACAGCATTCAGCAACTTTTGTTTTTTTCAATTGCACTTGATCTTTGAATCTGATTGGGTTCATAACTGAAAGTATATCTTGAAGATATATTAGTATCATCCATTTGTTTCGTAAACATCAAAACCTAGGAACTAAGATCAACATTCTTGCAATGATCGAAGACAATCCAAGAGGGAGTGAATTAGGTAGTTAAAAAATTGGCCAATTTGTGAGTAACTTTTTGTGTGGATGCCCTCTTTTTCTAAAAGACCACACAATGGAGCAATTGATGAGAAAGCACAAGTGCTTGTGAGTAGAAGAGATGAGCAATTTATATATCAAGACAGTAAGTAAAAGAGACAGAGGATCAAACCAAGTACCAAACTCCTCTTGAGTTTGAATATCACTTTATAGAGCAAGTTTTTTCAAGTTGATCAACATACAACCAATATTTTGTGTACAAAGGAACGATCACTTCCTCTTTGCCCCAAGCCACACTTGGTCAAGCAAGGAAGTTTTACTTTCACTCGGATAACCCTCACAAAGGTACACTATTGAAATAAATGAATCACACTAGAAAAGGTTATCGAAAATTACACAACTAAATGTACAAATCTTATTTGAGGAGTATTTTTCACACTAAAATCACTATAGATCTCATGTAGTCTCAATGTGCAAAGTTATTTGAAGATTCTGACCATTCTCTATTTATAGGAGATCAAGAAAGTGCTTCATTAATGCTTCCAACGGATAGAAAGTAGCTGAAGAGTCAACTAGCCATTGGGAGTATCGGACCTCAGGTACTCCTGTTTTTTGCGTCCGACAGTAGGCAGTGAGTTTGAGAAATTTTCTTCAATTCTATCGGACGTCCGGTATTGTCTTTGTGAGCGTCCGACAGCTTTCATCGAGTTGAAAGGATTCTATCGAACGTCCAATACTTGCATCCGATCGAGGTCAGTGAGATAGGGGAAATGTCTTATTTCCTTTGGACGTCCGGTGATGGAGTTCTTCATGCGTCCGAAATTGCGCAATAATTATCGAACGTCCGATCCTGTCTTCACAAGCGTCCGACAGCATTCAACAACTTTTATTTTTTCATTTGCACTTGATCTTTGAATCTTATTGGGTTGATAACTGAAAGTATATCTTGAAGTGATATTAGTATCATCCATTTGTTTCGTAAACATCAAAACCTAGGAACTAAGATCAACATTCTTGTAATGATCGAAGACAATCTAAGAGGGAGTGAATTAGGTAGTTAAAAAACTGGCCAAGTTGTGAGTAACTTTTTGTGTGCATGCTCTCTTTTTCTAAAAGACCACACAATGGAGCAATTGATGATAAAACACAAGTGCTTGTGAGTAGAAGAGATGAGCAATTTATATATCAAGACAGTAAGTAAAAGAGACTGTGTCAAACCAAGCACCAAACTCCTCTTTAATTTGACTGTCATTTTATAGAGGAAGTTTCTTCAACTTGATCAATTTACAACCAATATTTTGTGTACAAAGGAACGATCATTTTCTCCTTGCCCCAAGCCATACTTGGTCAAGTAAGGAAGTTTTACTATCACTTGGATAACTCTCCCAAAGGTACACCATTGAAATAATTAAATCACACTAGAAAAGGTGATCGAAAATTACACAACTAAGAGTACAAACCTTATTTAAACTGTATTTTTCACACTAAAATCACTATAGATCTCATGTAGTCTCAATGTGCAAAGTTATTTGAATATTCTGACCACGCTCTATTTATAGGAGATCAAGAAAGTGCTTCATTAATACTTCCAACGGATAGAAAGTAGCTGAAGAGTCAACTATCCGTTGGGAGTATCGGACGTCCGGTACTCCTGTTTTTTGCGTCCGACAGCAAGCAGTGAGTTTGAGAAATTTTCTTCAATTCTATCGGACGTCCGGTATTGTCTTTGTAAGCGTCCGACAGCTTTCATCGAGCTTAAAGGATTCTATCGGACGTGCGGTACTTCCGTCCGATAGCAGACAAAGAGTTTGAAAGATTCTATCGGACGTCCGATGCTTGCGTCCAATCGAGGTCAGTGAGATAGGGGGAATGTCTTATTTCCTTCAGACGTCCGGTGATGGAGTTCTTCATGCGTCCGAAGTTGCGCAATGATTATCGGACGTCCGATCCTGTCTTCACAAGCGTCCGACAGCATTCAACAACTTTTGTTTTTTTCAATTGCACTTGATCTTTGAATCTGATTGGGTTCATAACTGAAGTTATATCTTGAAGATATATTAGTATCATCCATTTGTTTCGTAAACATCAAAACCTAGGAACTAAGATCAACATTCTTGCAATGATCGAAGACAATCCAAGAGGGAGTGAATTAGGTAGTTAAAAAATTGGCCAATTTGTGAGTAACTTTTTGTGTGCATGCCCTCTTTTTCTAAAAGACCACACAATGGAGCAATTGATGAGAAAACACAAGTGCTTGTGAGTAGAAGAGATGAGCAATTTATATATCAAGACAGTAAGTAAAAGAGACAGAGGATCAAACCAAGTACCAAACTCCTCTTGAGTTTGAATATCACTTTATAGAGCAAGTTTTTTCAAGTTGATCGACATACAACCAATATTTTGTGTACAAAGGAACGATCACTTCCTCTTTGCCCCAAGCCACACTTGGTCAAGCAAGGAAGTTTTACTTTCACTCGGATAACCCTCACAAAGGTACACTATTGAAATAAATGAATCACACTAGAAAAGGTTATCGAAAATTACACAACTAAATGTACAAATCTTATTTGAAGAGTATTTTTCACACTAAAATCACTATAGATCTCATGTAGTCTCAATGTGCAAAGTTATTTTAATATTCTGACCATGCTCTATTTATAGGAGATCAAGAAAGTGCTTCATTAATACTTCCAACGGATAAAAAGTAGCTGAAGAGTCAACTAGCCGTTGGGAATATCGGACGTCCGGTGCTCCTGTTTTTGGCGTCTGACAGCAGGCAGTGAGTTTGAGAAATTTTCTTCAATTCTATCGGACGTCCGGTATTGTCTTTGTGAGCGTCCGACAGCTTTCATCGAGTTGAAAGGATTCTATCGGACGTCCGGTACTTCATTCCGATACCAGACAAAGAGTTTGAAAGTTTCTATCGGACGTCCAATACTTGCATCCGATCGAGGTCAGTGAGATAGGGAAAATGTCTTATTTTCTTTGGACGTCCGGTGATGGAGTTCTTCATGCGTCCGAAATTGCGCAATGATTATCGGACGTCCGATCCTGTCTTCACAAGCGTCCGACAGCATTCAACAACTTTTGTTTTTTCAATTGCACTTGATCTTTGAATCTGATTGGGTTGATAACTGAAAGTATATCTTGAAGTGATATTAGTATCATCCATTTGTTTCGTAAACATCAAAACATAGGAACTAAGATCAACATTCTTGTAATGATCGAAGACAATCTAAGAGGGAGTGAATTAGGTAATTAAAAAACTGGCCAAGTTGTGAGTAACTTTTTGTGTGCATGCTCTCTTTTTCTAAAAGACCACACAATGGAGCAATTGATGAGAAAACACAAGTGCTTGTGAGTAGAAGAGATGAGCAATTTTTATATCAAGACAGTAAGTAAAAGAGACTGTATCAAACCAAGCACCAAACTCCTCTTGAATTTGACTGTCATTTTATAGAGGAAGTTTCTTCAACTTGATCAATTTACAACCAATATTTTGTGTACAAAGGAACGATCATTTTCTCTTTGCCCCAAGCCATACTTGGTCAAGTAAGGAAGTTTTACTATCACTTGGATAACTCTCACAAAGGTACACCATTGAAATAACTAAATCACACTAGAAAAGGTTATCGAAAATTACACAACTAAGAGTACAAACCTTATTTAAAGAGTATTTTTCACACTAAAATCACTATAGATCTCATGTAGTCTCAATGTGCAAAGTTATTTGAATATTCTGACCACGCTCTATTTATAGGAGATCAAGAAAGTGCTTCATTAATACTTCCAACAGATAGAAAGTAGCTGAAGAGTCAACTATCCGTTGGGAGTATCGGACGTCCGGTACTCCTGTTTTTTGCGTCCGACAGCAGGCAGTGAGTTTGAGAAATTTTCTTCAATTCTATCGGACGTCCGGTATTGTCTTTGTAAGCGTCCGACAGCTTTCATCGAGTTTAAAGGATTCTATCGGACGTCCGGTACTTCGTCCGATAGCAGACAAAGAGTTTGAAAGATTGTATCGGACGTCTGATGCTTGCGTCCAATCGAGGTCAGTGAGATAGGGGGAATGTCTTATTTCCTTCGGACGTCCGGTGATGGAGTTCTTCATGCGTCCGAAGTTGCGCAATGATTATCGGACGTCCGATCCTGTCTTCACAAGCGTCCGACAGTATTCAGCAACTTTTGTTTTTTTCAATTGCACTTGATCTTTGAATCTGATTGGGTTCATAACTGAAAGTATATCTTGAAGATATATTAGTATCATCCATTTGTTTCGTAAACATCAAAACCTAGGAACTAAGATCAACATTCTTGCAATGATCGAAGACAATCCAAGAGGGAGTGAATTAGGTAGTTAAAAAATTGGCCAATTTGTGAGTAACTTTTTGTGTGCATGCCCTCTTTTTCTAAAAGACCACACAATGGAGCATTTGATGAGAAAGTACAAGTGCTTGTGAGTAGAAGAGATGAGCAATTTATATATCAAGACAGTAAGTAAAAGAGACAGAGGATCAAACCAAGTACCAAACTCCTCTTCAGTTTGAATATCACTTTATAGAGCAAGTTTTTTCAAGTTGATCGACATACAACCAATATTTTGTGTACAAAGGAACGATCACTTCCTCTTTGCCCCAAGCCACACTTGGTCAAGCAAGGAAGTTTTACTTTCACTCGGATAACCCTCACAAAGGTACACTATTGAAATAATTGAATCACACTAGAAAAGGTTATCGAAAATTACACAACTAAATGTACAAATCTTATTTGAAGAGTATTTTTCACACTAAAATCACTATAGATCTTATGTAGTCTCAATGTGCAAAGTTATTTTAATATTCTGACCATGCTCTATTTATAGGAGATCAAGAAAGTGCTTCATTAATACTTCCAACGGATAAAAAGTAGCTGAAGAGTCAACTAGCCGTTGGGAATATCGGACGTCCGGTGCTCCTGTTTTTGGCGTCTGACAGCAGGCAGTGAGTTTGAGAAATTTTCTTCAATTCTATCGGACGTCCGGTATTGTCTTTGTGAGCGTCCGACAGCTTTCATCGAGTTGAAAGGATTCTATCGGACGTCCGGTACTTCATTCCGATACCAGACAAAGAGTTTGAAAGTTTCTATCGGACGTCCAATACTTGCATCCGATCGAGGTCAGTGAGATAGGGAAAATGTCTTATTTCCTTTGGACGTCCGGTGATGGAGTTCTTCATGCGTCCGAAATTGCGCAATGATTATCGGACGTCCGATCCTGTCTTCACAAGCGTCCGACAGCATTCAACAACTTTTGTTTTTTCAATTGCACTTGATCTTTGAATCTGATTGGGTTGATAACTGAAAGTATATCTTGAAGTGATATTAGTATCATCCATTTGTTTCGTAAACATCAAAACATAGGAACTAAGATCAACATTCTTGTAATGATCGAAGACAATCTAAGAGGGAGTGAATTAGGTAATTAAAAAACTGGCCAAGTTGTGAGTAACTTTTTGTGTGCATGCTCTCTTTTTCTAAAAGACCACACAATGGAGCAATTGATGAGAAAACACAAGTGCTTGTGAGTAGAAGAGATGAGCAATTTTTATATCAAGACAGTAAGTAAAAGAGACAGAGGATCAAACCAAGTACCAAACTCCTCTTGAGTTTGAATATCACTTTATAGAGCAAGTTTTTTCAAGTTGATCGACATACAACCAATATTTTGTGTACAAAGGAACGATCACTTCCTCTTTGCCCCAAGCCACACTTGGTCAAGCAAGGAAGTTTTACTTTCACTCGGATAACCCTCACAAAGGTACACTATTGAAATAATTGAATCACACTAGAAAAGGTTATCGAAAATTACACAACTAAATGTACAAATCTTATTTGAAGAGTATTTTTCACACTAAAATCACTATAGATCTCATGTAGTCTCAATGTGCAAAGTTATTTTAATATTCTGACCATGCTCTATTTATAGGAGATCAAGAAAGTGCTTCATTAATACTTCCAACGGATAAAAAGTAGCTGAAGAGTCAACTAGCCGTTGGGAATATCGGACGTCCGGTGCTCCTGTTTTTGGCGTCTGACAGCAGGCAGTGAGTTTGAGAAATTTTCTTCAATTCTATCGGACGTCCGGTATTGTCTTTGTGAGCGTCCGACAGCTTTCATCGAGTTGAAAGGATTCTATCGGACGTCCGGTACTTCATTCCGATACCAGACAAAGAGTTTGAAAGTTTCTATCGGACGTCCAATACTTGCATCCGATCGAGGTCAGTGAGATAGGGAAAATGTCTTATTTTCTTTGGACGTCCGGTGATGGAGTTCTTCATGCGTCCGAAATTGCGCAATGATTATCGGACGTCCGATCCTGTCTTCACAAGCGTCCGACAGCATTCAACAACTTTTGTTTTTTCATTTGCACTTGATCTTTGAATCTGATTGGGTTGATAACTGAAAGTATATCTTGAAGTGATATTAGTATCATCCATTTGTTTCGTAAACATCAAAACATAGGAACTAAGATCAACATTCTTGTAATGATCGAAGACAATCTAAGAGGGAGTGAATTAGGTAATTAAAAAACTGGCCAAGTTGTGAGTAACTTTTTGTGTGCATGCTCTCTTTTTCTAAAAGACCACACAATGGACAATTGATGAGAAAACACAAGTGCTTGTGAGTAGAAGAGATGAGCAATTTTTATATCAAGACAGTAAGTAAAAGAGACTGTATCAAACCAAGCACCAAACTCCTCTTGAGTTTGAATATCACTTTATAGAGCAAGTTTTTTCAAGTTGATCGACATACAACCAATATTTTGTGTACAAAGGAACGATCACTTCCTCTTTGCCCCAAGCCACACTTGGTCAAGCAAGGAAGTTTTACTTTCACTCGGATAACCCTCACAAAGGTACACTATTGAAATAATTGAATCACACTAGAAAAGGTTATCGAAAATTACACAACTAAATGTACAAATCTTATTTGAAGAGTATTTTTCACACTAAAATCACTATAGATCTCATGTAGTCTCAATGTGCAAAGTTATTTTAATATTCTGACCATGCTCTATTTATAGGAGATCAAGAAAGTGCTTCATTAATACTTCCAACGGATAAAAAGTAGCTGAAGAGTCAACTAGCCGTTGGGAATATCGGACGTCCGGTGCTCCTGTTTTTGGCGTCTGACAGCAGGCAGTGAGTTTGAGAAATTTTCTTCAATTCTATCGGACGTCCGGTATTGTCTTTGTGAGCGTCCGACAGCTTTCATCGAGTTGAAAGGATTCTATCGGACGTCCGGTACTTCATTCCGATACCAGACAAAGAGTTTGAAAGTTTCTATCGGACGTCCAATACTTGCATCCGATCGAGGTCAGTGAGATAGGGAAAATGTCTTATTTCCTTTGGACGTCCGGTGATGGAGTTCTTCATGCGTCCGAAATTGCGCAATGATTATCGGACGTCCGATCCTGTCTTCACAAGCGTCCGACAGCATTCAACAACTTTTGTTTTTTCAATTGCACTTGATCTTTGAATCTGATTGGGTTGATAACTGAAAGTATATCTTGAAGTGATATTAGTATCATCCATTTGTTTCGTAAACATCAAAACATAGGAACTAAGATCAACATTCTTGTAATGATCGAAGACAATCTAAGAGGGAGTGAATTAGGTAATTAAAAAACTGGCCAAGTTGTGAGTAACTTTTTGTGTGCATGCTCTCTTTTTCTAAAAGACCACACAATGGAGCAATTGATGAGAAAACACAAGTGCTTGTGAGTAGAAGAGATGAGCAATTTTTATATCAAGACAGTAAGTAAAAGAGACAGAGGATCAAACCAAGTACCAAACTCCTCTTGAGTTTGAATATCACTTTATAGAGCAAGTTTTTTCAAGTTGATCGACATACAACCAATATTTTGTGTACAAAGGAACGATCACTTCCTCTTTGCCCCAAGCCACACTTGGTCAAGCAAGGAAGTTTTACTTTCACTCGGATAACCCTCACAAAGGTACACTATTGAAATAATTGAATCACACTAGAAAAGGTTATCGAAAATTACACAACTAAATGTACAAATCTTATTTGAAGAGTATTTTTCACACTAAAATCACTATAGATCTCATGTAGTCTCAATGTGCAAAGTTATTTTAATATTCTGACCATGCTCTATTTATAGGAGATCAAGAAAGTGCTTCATTAATACTTCCAACGGATAAAAAGTAGCTGAAGAGTCAACTAGCCGTTGGGAATATCGGACGTCCGGTGCTCCTGTTTTTGGCGTCTGACAGCAGGCAGTGAGTTTGAGAAATTTTCTTCAATTCTATCGGACGTCCGGTATTGTCTTTGTGAGCGTCCGACAGCTTTCATCGAGTTGAAAGGATTCTATCGGACGTCCGGTACTTCATTCCGATACCAGACAAAGAGTTTGAAAGTTTCTATCGGACGTCCATACTTGCATCCGATCGAGGTCAGTGAGATAGGGAAAATGTCTTATTTCCTTTGGACGTCCGGTGATGGAGTTCTTCATGCGTCCGAAATTGCGCAATGATTATCGGACGTCCGATCCTGTCTTCACAAGCGTCCGACAGCATTCAACAACTTTTGTTTTTTCATTTGCACTTGATCTTTGAATCTGATTGGGTTGATAACTGAAAGTATATCTTGAAGTGATATTAGTATCATCCATTTGTTTCGTAAACATCAAAACATAGGAACTAAGATCAACATTCTTGTAATGATCGAAGACAATCTAAGAGGGAGTGAATTAGGTAATTAAAAAACTGGCCAAGTTGTGAGTAACTTTTTGTGTGCATGCTCTCTTTTTCTAAAAGACCACACAATGGAGCAATTGATGAGAAAACACAAGTGCTTGTGAGTAGAAGAGATGAGCAATTTTTATATCAAGACAGTAAGTAAAAGAGACAGAGGATCAAACCAAGGTACCAAACTCCTCTTGAGTTTGAATATCACTTTATAGAGCAAGTTTTTTCAAGTTGATCGACATACAACCAATATTTTGTGTACAAAGGAACAATCACTTCCTCTTTGCCCCAAGCCACACTTGGTCAAGCAAGGAAGTTTTACTTTCACTCGGATAACCCTCACAAAGGTACACTATTGAAATAATTGAATCACACTAGAAAAGGTTATCGAAAATTACACAACTAAATGTACAAATCTTATTTGAAGAGTATTTTTCACACTAAAATCACTATAGATCTCATGTAGTCTCAATGTGCAAAGTTATTTTAATATTCTGACCATGCTCTATTTATAGGAGATCAAGAAAGTGCTTCATTAATACTTCCAACGGATAAAAAGTAGCTGAAGAGTCAACTAGCCGTTGGGAATATCGGACGTCCGGTGCTCCTGTTTTTGGCGTCTGACAGCAGGCAGTGAGTTTGAGAAATTTTCTTCAATTCTATCGGACGTCCGGTATTGTCTTTGTGAGCGTCCGACAGCTTTCATCGAGTTGAAAGGATTCTATCGGACGTCCGGTACTTCATTCCGATACCAGACAAAGAGTTTGAAAGTTTCTATCGGACGTCCATACTTGCATCCGAATCGAGGTCAGTGAGATAGGGAAAATGTCTTATTTCCTTTGGACGTCCGGTGATGGAGTTCTTCATGCGTCCGAAATTGCGCAATGATTATCGGACGTCCGATCCTGTCTTCACAAGCGTCCGACAGCATTCAACAACTTTTGTTTTTTCAATTGCACTTGATCTTTGAATCTGATTGGGTTGATAACTGAAAGTATATCTTGAAGTGATATTAGTATCATCCATTTGTTTCGTAAACATCAAAACATAGGAACTAAGATCAACATTCTTGTAATGATCGAAGACAATCTAAGAGGGAGTGAATTAGGTAAATAAAAAACTGGCCAAGTTGTGAGTAACTTTTTGTGTGCATGCTCTCTTTTTCTAAAAGACCACACAATGGACAATTGATGAGAAAACACAAGTGCTTGTGAGTAGAAGAGATGAGCAATTTTTATATCAAGACAGTAAGTAAAAGAGACTGTATCGAACCAAGCACCAAACTCCTCTTGAGTTTGAATATCACTTTATAGAGCAAGTTTTTTCAAGTTGATCGACATACAACCAATATTTTGTGTACAAAGGAACGATCACTTCCTCTTTGCCCCAAGCCACACTTGGTCAAACAAGGAAGTTTTACTTTCACTCTGATAACCCTCACAAAGTTACACTATTGAAATAATTGAATCACACTAGAAAAGGTTATCGAAAATTACACAACTAAATGTACAAATCTTATTTGAAGAGTATTTTTCACACTAAAATCACTATAGATCTTATGTAGTCTCAATGTGCAAAGTTATTTTAATATTCTGACCATGCTCTATTTATAGGAGATCAAGAAAGTGCTTCATTAATACTTCCAACGGATAAAAAGTAGCTGAAGAGTCAACTAGCCGTTGGGAATATCGGACGTCCGGTGCTCCTGTTTTTGGCGTCTGACAGCAGGCAGTGAGTTTGAGAAATTTTCTTCAATTCTATCGGACGTCCGGTATTGTCTTTGTGAGCGTCCGACAGCTTTCATCGAGTTGAAAGGATTCTATCGGACGTCCGGTACTTCATTCCGATACCAGACAAAGAGTTTGAAAGTTTCTATCGGACGTCCAATACTTGCATCCGGTCGAGGTCAGTGAGATAGGGAAAATGTCTTATTTTCTTTGGACGTCCGGTGATGGAGTTCTTCATGCGTCCGAAATTGCGCAATGATTATCGGACGTCCGATCCTGTCTTCACAAGCGTCCGACAGCATTCAACAACTTTTGTTTTTTCATTTGCACTTGATCTTTGAATCTGATTGGGTTGATAACTGAAAGTATATCTTGAAGTGATATTAGTATCATCCATTTGTTTCGTAAACATCAAAACATAGGAACTAAGATCAACATTCTTGTAATGATCGAAGACAATCTAAGAGGGAGTGAATTAGGTAATTAAAAAACTGGCCAAGTTGTGAGTAACTTTTTGTGTGCATGCTCTCTTTTTCTAAAAGACCACACAATGGAGCAATTGATGAGAAAACACAAGTGCTTGTGAGTAGAAGAGATGAGCAATTTTTATATCAAGACAGTAAGTAAAAGAGACAGAGGATCAAACCAAGTACCAAACTCCTCTTGAGTTTGAATATCACTTTATAGAGCAAGTTTTTTCAAGTTGATCGACATACAACCAATATTTTGTGTACAAAGGAACAATCACTTCTATATCAAGACAGTAAGTAAAAGAGACAGAGGATCAAACCAAGTACCAAACTCCTCTTGAGTTTGAATATCACTTTATAGAGCAAGTTTTTTCAAGTTGATCGACATACAACCAATATTTTGTGTACAAAGGAACGATCACTTCCTCTTTGCCCCAAGCCACACTTGGTCAAGCAAGGAAGTTTTACTTTCACTCTGATAACCCTCACAAAGTTACACTATTGAAATAATTGAATCACACTAGAAAAGGTTATCGAAAATTACACAACTAAATGTACAAATCTTATTTGAAGAGTATTTTTCACACTAAAATCACTATAGATCTTATGTAGTCTCAATGTGCAAAGTTATTTTAATATTCTGACCATGCTCTATTTATAGGAGATCAAGAAAGTGCTTCATTAATACTTCCAACGGATAAAAAGTAGCTGAAGAGTCAACTAGCCG
This sequence comes from Coffea eugenioides, assembly GCF_003713205.1. Taxonomy (NCBI): domain Eukaryota; kingdom Viridiplantae; phylum Streptophyta; class Magnoliopsida; order Gentianales; family Rubiaceae; genus Coffea; species Coffea eugenioides. The sequence goes on from NW_020862022.1 coordinate 58,105, forward strand.
TTGGGAATATCGGACGTCCGGTGCTCCTGTTTTTGGCGTCTGACAGCAGGCAGTGAGTTTGAGAAATTTTCTTCAATTCTATCGGACGTCCGGTATTGTCTTTGTGAGCGTCCGACAGCTTTCATCGAGTTGAAAGGATTCTATCGGACGTCCGGTACTTCATTCCGATACCAGACAAAGAGTTTGAAAGTTTCTATCGGACGTCCAATACTTGCATCCGATCGAGGTCAGTGAGATAGGGAAAATGTCTTCTTTTCTTTGGACGTCCGGTGATGGAGTTCTTCATGCGTCCGAAATTGCGCAATGATTATCGGACGTCCGATCCTGTCTTCAGAAGCGTCCGACAGCATTCAACAACTTTTGTTTTTTCATTTGCACTTGATCTTTGAATCTGATTGGGTTGATAACTGAAAGTATATCTTGAAGTGATATTAGTATCATCCATTTGTTTCGTAAACATCAAAACATAGGAACTAAGATCAACATTCTTGTAATGATCGAAGACAATCTAAGAGGGAGTGAATTAGGTAATTAAAAAACTGGCCAAGTTGTGAGTAACTTTTTGTGTGCATGCTCTCTTTTTCTAAAAGACCACACAATGGACAATTGATGAGAAAACACAAGTGCTTGTGAGTAGAAGAGATGAGCAATTTTTATATCAAGACAGTAAGTAAAAGAGACTGTATCAAACCAAGCACCAAACTCCTCTTGAGTTTGAATATCACTTTATAGAGCAAGTTTTTTCAAGTTGATCGACATACAACCAATATTTTGTGTACAAAGGAACGATCACTTCCTCTTTGCCCCAAGCCACACTTGGTCAAGCAAGGAAGTTTTACTTTCACTCGGATAACCCTCACAAAGGTACACTATTGAAATAAATGAATCACACTAGAAAAGGTTATCGAAAATTACACAACTAAATGAACAAATCTTGTTTGAGGAGTATTTTTCCCACTAAAATCACTATAGATCTCATGTATTCTCAATGTGCAAAGTTATTTTAATATTCTGACCATGCTCTATTTATAGGAGATCAAGAAAGTGCTTCATTAATACTTCCAACGGATAAAAAGTAGCTGAAGAGTCAACTAGCCGTTGGGAATATCGGACGTCCGGTGCTCCTGTTTTTGGCGTCTGACAGCAGGCAGTGAGTTTGAGAAATTTTCTTCAATTCTATCGGACGTCCGGTATTGTCTTTGTGAGCGTCCGACAGCTTTCATCGAGTTGAAAGGATTCTATCGGACGTCCGGTACTTCATTCCGATACCAGACAAAGAGTTTGAAAGTTTCTATCGGACGTCCAATACTTGCATTCGATCGAGGTCAGTGAGATAGGGAAAATGTCTTATTTCCTTTGGACGTCCGGTGATGGAGTTCTTCATGCGTCCGAAATTGCGCAATGATTATCGGACGTCCGATCCTGTCTTCACAAGCGTCCGACATCATTCAACAACTTTTGTTTTTTCAATTGCACTTGATCTTTGAATCTGATTGGGTTGATAACTGAAAGTATATCTTGAAGTGATATTAGTATCATCCATTTGTTTCGTAAACATCAAAACATAGGAACTAAGATCAACATTCTTGTAATGATCGAAGACAATCTAAGAGAGAGTGAATTAGGTAATTAAAAAACTGGCCAAGTTGTGAGTAACTTTTTGTGTGCATGCTCTCTTTTTCTAAAAGACCACACAATGGAGCAATTGATGAGAAAACACAAGTGCTTGTGAGTAGAAGAGATGAGCAATTTTTATATCAAGACAGTAAGTAAAAGAGACAGAGGATCAAACCAAGTACCAAACTCCTCTTGAGTTTGAATATCACTTTATAGAGCAAGTTTTTTTCAAGTTGATCGACATACAACCAATATTTTGTGTACAAAGGAACGATCACTTCCTCTTTGCCCCAAGCCACACTTGGTCAAGCAAGGAGGTTTTACTTTCACTCGGATAACCCTCACAAAGGTACACTATTGAAATAATTGAATCACACTAGAAAAGGTTATCGAAAATTACACAACTAAGTGTACAAATCTTATTTGAAGAGTATTTTTCACACTAAAATCACTATAGATCTTATGTAGTCTCAATGTGCAAAGTTATTTTAATATTCTGACCATGCTCTATTTATAGGAGATCAAGAAAGTGCTTCATTAATACTTCCAACGGATAAAAAGTAGCTGAAGAGTCAACTAGCCGTTGGGAATATCGGACGTCCGGTGCTCCTGTTTTTGGCGTCTGACAGCAGGCAGTGAGTTTGAGAAATTTTCTTCAATTCTATCGGACGTCCGGTATTGTCTTTGTGAGCGTCTGACAGCTTTCATCGAGTTGAAAGGATTCTATCGGACGTCCGGTACTTCATTCCGATACCAGACAAAGAGTTTGAAAGTTTCTATCGGACGTCCAATACTTGCATCCGATCGAGGTCAGTGAGATAGGGAAAATGTCTTATTTTCTTTGGACGTCCGGTGATGGAGTTCTTCATGCGTCCGAAATTGCGCAATGATTATCGGACGTCCGATCCTGTCTTCACAAGCGTCCGACAGCATTCAACAACTTTTGTTTTTTCATTTGCACTTGATCTTTGAATCTGATTGGGTTGATAACTGAAAGTATATCTTGAAGTGATATTAGTATCATCCATTTGTTTCGTAAACATCAAAACATAGGAACTAAGATCAACATTCTTGTAATGATCGAAGACAATCTAAGAGGGAGTGAATTAGGTAATTAAAAAACTGGCCAAGTTGTGAGTAACTTTTTGTGTGCATGCTCTCTTTTTCTAAAAGACCACACAATGGACAATTGATGAGAAAACACAAGTGCTTGTGAGTAGAAGAGATGAGCAATTTTTATATCAAGACAGTAAGTAAAAGAGACTGTATCAAACCAAGCACCAAACTCCTCTTGAATTTGACTGTCATTTTATAGAGGAAGTTTCTTCAACTTGATCAATTTACAACCAATATTTTGTGTACAAAGGAACGATCATTTTCTCTTTGCCCCAAGCCATACTTGGTCAAGTAAGGAAGTTTTACTATCACTTCGATAACTCTCACAAAGGTACACCATTGAAATAATTAAATCACACTAGAAAAGGTTATCGAAAATTACACAACTAAGAGTACAAACCTTATTTAAAGAGTATTTTTCACACTAAAATCACTATAGATCTCATGTAGTCTCAATGTGCAAAGTTATTTGAATATTCTGACCACGCTCTATTTATAGGAGATCAAGAAAGTGCTTTATTAATACTTCCAACGGATAAAAAGTAGCTGAAGAGTCAACTATCCGTTGGGAGTATCGGACGTCCGGTACTCCTGTTTTTTGCGTCCGACAGCAGGCAGTGAGTTTGAGAAATTTTCTTCAATTCTATCGGACGTCCGGTATTGTCTTTGTAAGCGTCCGACAGCTTTCATCGAGTTTAAAGGATTCTATCGGACGTCCGGTACTTCCGTCCGATAGCAGACAAAGAGTTTTGAAAGATTGTATCGGACGTCCGATGCTTGCGTCCAATCGAGGTCAGTGAGATAGGGGGAATGTCTTATTTCCTTCGGACGTCCGGTGATGGAGTTCTTCATGCGTCCGAAGTTGCGCAATGATTATCGGACGTCCGATCCTGTCTTCACAAGCGTCCGACAGCATTCAGCAACTTTTGTTTTTTTCAATTGCACTTGATCTTTGAATCTGATTGGGTTCATAACTGAAAGTATATCTTGAAGATATATTAGTATCATCCATTTGTTTCGTAAACATCAAAACCTAGGAACTAAGATCAACATTCTTGCAATGATCGAAGACAATCCAAGAGGGAGTGAATTAGGTAGTTAAAAAATTGGCCAATTTGTGAGTAACTTTTTGTGTGCATGCCCTCTTTTTCTAAAAGACCACACAATGGAGCAATTGATGAGAAAGTACAAGTGCTTGTGAGTAGAAGAGATGAGCAATTTATATATCAAGACAGTAAGTAAAAGAGACAGAGGATCAAACCAAGTACCAAACTCCTCTTGAGTTTGAATATCACTTTATAGAGCAAGTTTTTTCAAGTTGATCGACATACAACCAATATTTTGTGTACAAAGGAACGATCACTTCCTCTTTGCCCCAAGCCACACTTGGTCAAGCAAGGAAGTTTTACTTTCACTTGGATAACCCTCACAAAGGTACACTATTGAAATAATTGAATCACACTAGAAAAGGTTATCGAAAATTACACAACTAAATGTACAAATCTTATTTGAAGAGTATTTTTCACACTAAAATCACTATAGATCTTATGTAGTCTCAATGTGCAAAGTTATTTTAATATTCTTACCATGCTCTATTTATAGGAGATCAAGAAAGTGCTTCATTAATACTTCCAACGGATAAAAAGTAGCTGAAGAGTCAACTAGCCGTTGGGAATATCGGACGTCCGGTGCTCCTGTTTTTGGCGTCTGACAGCAGGCAGTGAGTTTGAGAAATTTTCTTCAATTCTATCGGATGTCCGGTATTGTCTTTGTGAGGTTCCGACAGCTTTCATCGAGTTGAAAGGATTCTATCGGACGTCCGGTACTTCATTCCGATACCAGACAAAGAGTTTGAAAGTTTCTATCGGACGTCCAATACTTGCATCCGATCGAGGTCAGTGAGATAGGGAAAATGTCTTATTTCCTTTGGACGTCCGGTGATGGAGTTCTTCATGCGTCCGAAATTGCGCAATGATTATCGGACGTCCGATCCTGTCTTCACAAGCGTCCGACAGCATTCAACAACTTTTGTTTTTTCAATTGCACTTGATCTTTGAATCTGATTGGGTTGATAACTGAAAGTATATCTTGAAGTGATATTAGTATCATCCATTTGTTTCGTAAACATCAAAACATAGGAACTAAGATCAACATTCTTGTAATGATCGAAGACAATCTAAGAGAGAGTGAATTAGGTAATTAAAAAACTGGCCAAGTTGTGAGTAACTTTTTGTGTGCATGCTCTCTTTTTCTAAAAGACCACACAATGGAGCAATTGATGAGAAAACACAAGTGCTTGTGAGTAGAAGAGATGAGCAATTTTTATATCAAGACAGTAAGTAAAAGAGACTGTATCAAACCAAGCACCAAACTCCTCTTGAATTTGACTGTCATTTTATAGAGGAAGTTTCTTCAACTTGATCAATTTACAACCAATATTTTGTGTACAAAGGAACGATCATTTTCTCTTTGCCCCAAGCCATACTTGGTCAAGTAAGGAAGTTTTACTATCACTTGGATAACTCTCACAAAGGTACACCATTGAAATAATTAAATCACACTAGAAAAGGTTATCGAAAATTACACAACTAAGAGTACAAACCTTATTTAAAGAGTATTTTTTTTTCATACTAAAATCACTATAGATCTCATGTAGTCTCAATGTGCAAAATTATTTGAATATTCTGACCACGCTCTATTTATAGGAGATCAAGAAAGTGCTTCATTAATACTTCCAACGGATAGAAAGTAGCTGAAGAGTCAACTATCCGTTGGGAGTATCGGACGTCCGGTACTCCTGTTTTTTGCGTCCGACAGCAGGAAGTGAGTTTGAGAAATTTTCTTCAATTCTATCGGACGTCCGGTATTGTCTTTGTAAGCATCCGACAGCTTTCATCGAGTTTAAAGGATTCTATCGGACGTCCGGTACTTCCGTCCGATAGCAGACCAAAGAGTTTGAAAGATTGTACGATGTACCGATTGCTTGCTCATCGAGGTCAGTGAGATAGGTGGGAATGTCTATTTCCTTTCGGACGTCCGGTGAATGGAGTTCTTCATGCGTCCGAAGTTGCGCAATGATTATCGGACGTCCGATCTGTCTTCACAAGCGTCCGACAGCAAATTCAGCAACTTTTTGTTTTTTTCAATTGCCACTTGATCTTTGAATCCTGATTGGGGTTCATAATGAAAGTAATATCTTGAAGTATATATTAAGTATCATCCATTTGTTTCGTAACATCAAAACCTAGGAACTAAGATCAAACAATTCTTGCAATGATCGAAAGACAATCTAAGAGGGAGTGAATTAGGTAGTTAAAAAATTGGCCAATTTGTGAGTAACTTTTTGTGTGCATGCCCTCTTTTTCTAAAAGACCACACAATGGAGCAATTGATGAGAAAGTACAAGTGCTTGTGAGTAGAAGAGATGAGCAATTTATATATCAAGACAGTAAGTAAAAGAGACAGAGGATCAAACCAAGTACCAAACTCCTCTTGAGTTTAATTATCACTTTATAGAGCAAGTTTTTTCAAGTTGATCGACATACAACCAATATTTTGTGTACAAAGGAACGATCACTTCCTCTTTGCCCCAAGCCACACTTGGTCAAGCAAGGAAGTTTTACTTTCACTCGGATAACCCTCACAAAGGTACACTATTGAAATAATTGAATCACACTAGAAAAGGTTATCGAAAATTACACAAGTAAATGTACAAATCTTATTTGAAGAGTATTTTTCACACTAAAATCACTATAGATCTCATGTAGTCTCAATGTGCAAAGTTATTTTAATATTCTGACCATGCTCTATTTATAGGAGATCAAGAAAGTGCTTCATTAATACTTCCAACGGATAAAAAGTAGCTGAAGAGTCAACTAGCCGTTGGGAATATCGGACGTCCGGTGCTCCTGTTTTTGGCGTTTGACAGCAGGCAGTGAGTTTGAGAAATTTTATTCAATTCTATCGGACGTCCGGTATTGTCTTTGTGAGAGTCTGACAGCTTTCATCGAGTTGAAAGGATTCTATCGGACGTCCGGTACTTCATTCCGATACCAGACAAAGAGTTTGAAAGTTTCTATCGGACGTCCAATACTTGCATCCGATCGAGGTCAGTGAGATAGGGAAAATGTCTTATTTCCTTTGGACGTCCGGTGATGGAGTTCTTCATGCGTCCGAAATTGCGCAATGATTATCGGACGTCCGATCCTGTTTTCACAAGCGTCCGACAGCATTCAACAACTTTTGTTTTTTCAATTGCACTTGATCTTTGAATCTGATTGGGTTGATAACTGAAAGTATATCTTGAAGTGATATTAGTATCATCCATTTGTTTCGTAAACATCAAAACATAGGAACTAAGATCAACATTCTTGTAATGATCGAAGACAATCTAAGAGGGAGTGAATTAGGTAATTAAAAAACTGGCCAAGTTGTGAGTAACTTTTTGTGTGCACGCTCTCTTTTTCTAAAAGACCACTCAATGGAGCAATTGATGAGAAAACACAAGTGCATGTGAGTAGAAGAGATGAGCAATTTTTATATCAAGACAGTAAGTAAAAGAGACTGTATCAAACCAAGCACCAAACTCCTCTTGAATTTGACTGTCATTTTATAGAGGAAGTTTCTTCAACTTGATCAATTTACAATCAATATTTTGTGTACAAAGGAACGATCATTTTCTCTTTGCCCCAAGCCATACTTGGTCAAGTAAGGAAGTTTTACTATCACTTGGATAACTCTCACAAAGGTACACCATTGAAATAATTAAATCACACTAGAAAAGGTTATCGAAAATTACACAACTAAGAGTACAAACCTTATTTAAAGAGTATTTTTCACACTAAAATCACTATAGATCTCATGTAGTCTCAATGTGCAAAGTTATTTGAATATTCTGACCACGCTCTATTTATAGGAGATAAAGAAAGTGCTTTATTAATACTTCCAATGGATAGAAAGTAGCTGAAGAGTCAACTATCCGTTGGGAGTATCAGACGTCCGGTACTCCTGTTTTTTGCGTCCGACAGCAGGCAGTGAGTTTGAGAAATTTTCTTCAATTCTATCGGACGTCCGGTATTGTCTTTGTAAGCGTCCGACAGCTTTCATCGAGTTTAAAGGATTCTATCGGACGTCCGGTACTTCCGTCCGATAGCAGACAAAGAGTTTGAAAGATTCTATCGGACGTCCGATGCTTGCGTCCAATCGAGGTCAGTGAGATAGGGGGAATGTCTTATTTCCTTCAGACGTCCGGTGATGGAGTTCTTCATGCGTCCGAAGTTGCGCAATGATTATCGGACGTCCGATCCTGTCTTCACAAGCGTCCGACAGCATTCAGCAACTTTTGTTTTTTTCAATTGCACTTGATCTTTGAATCTGATTGGGTTCATAACTGAAAGTATATCTTGAAGATATATTAGTATCATCCATTTGTTTCGTAAACATCAAAACCTAGGAACTAAGATCAACATTCTTGCAATGATCGAAGACAATCCAAGAGGGAGTGAATTAGGTAGTTAAAAAATTGGCCAATTTGTGAGTAACTTTTTGTGTGCATGCCCTCTTTTTCTAAAAGACCACACAATGGAGCAATTGATGAGAAAGTACAAGTGCTTGTGAGTAGAAGAGATGAGCAATTTATATATCAAGACAGTAAGTAAAAGAGACAGAGGATCAAACCAAGTACCAAACTCCTCTTGAGTTTGAATATCACTTTATAGAGCAAGTTTTTTCAAGTTGATCGACATACAACCAATATTTTGTGTACAAAGGAACGATCACTTCCTCTTTGCCCCAAGCCACCCTTGGTCAAGTAAGGAAGTTTTACTTTCACTCGGATAACCCTCACAAAGGTACACTATTGAAATAATTGAATCACACTAAAAAAGGTTATCGAAAATTACACAACTAAATGTACAAATCTTATTTGAAGAGTATTTTTCACACTAAAATCACTCTAGATCTCATGTAGTCTCAATATGGAAAGTTATTTGAAGATTCTGACCATGCTCTATTTATAGGAGATCAAGAAAGTGCTTCATTAATGCTTCCAACAGATAGAAAGTAGCTGAAGAGTCAACTAGCCATTGGGAGTATCGGACCTCAGGTACTCCTGTTTTTTGCGTCCGACAGTAGGCAGTGAGTTTGGGAAATTTTCTTCAATTCTATCGGACGTCCGGTACTTCCGTCCGATAGCAGACAAAGAGTTTAAAGGATTCTATCGGACGTCCGATACTTGCGTCCGATCGAAATCAGTGAGTTAGGGGGAATGTCTTATTTCTTTCGGATGCCCGGTGATGGAGTTCTTGATGCGTCCGAAGTTACGCAATGATTATCGAACATCCGATCCTGTCTTCACAAGCGTCCGACAGCTTTCAGCAGTTTTTGTTTCTTTCAATTGCGCTTGATCTTTGAATCTGATTTGGTTCATAACTGAAAGTATATCTTGAACAGATAATAGTATCATCCATTTGTTTTGTAAACATCAAAAACTAGTACTAAGATCAACATTCTAGTAAGGATCGAAGACAAGTTAAGAGGGGGTGAATTAGGTAGTTAAAAAATTGGACAAGTTGTGAGTCAGTTTTTGAGTGCTTGCCCTCTTTTTCTGAAAGATCACACAATTGAGCAATTGATGAGAAAGCACGAGTGCTTGTGAGTAGAAGAGATGAAAAATTTATATATCAAGGCAGTAACTAAACGTGATAGAGTATCAAACAAAGTACCAAACTTCTCTTGAATTTGAATATCACTTTATAGAGTAAGTTTCTTCAAGTTGATCAACTTACAACCAATCTTTTGTGTACAAAGGAATGATCACTTTCTCCTTGCTCCAAGTTACACTTGGTCAAGCAAGGAAGTTTTACTATCACTCGGATAACTCTCACAAAGTTACACTATTGAATTAATTGAATCACACTAGAAAAGTTTAACGAAAATTACACAACTAAGAGTACAAATATTCTTTGAAAAGTATTTTCACACTAAAATCTCTCTATATCTCATGTAGTCTCAATGTGCAAAGTTATTTGAATATTCTAACGATGCTCTATTTATAGGAGATCAAGAAAGCTTCATTAATAGTTCCAACGGATAGAAAGTAGCTGAAGAGTCAACTAGCCGTTGGAAGTATCGGACGCCCGGTACTCCTATTTTTTACGTCCGACAGCCTGCAGTGAGTTTGACAAATTTTTTTCTATTCTATCGAACGTCCGATAGCAGACAAAGAGTTTAAAGGATTCTATCGGATGTCCGATACTTGCCTTCGATCAAGGTCAGTGAGTTAGGGGGAATGTCTTATTTCTTTCGGAAGTCCGGTGTTGGAGTTCTTCATGCGTCCGAAGTTGCGCAATGATTATCGGACTTCCGATCCTGTCTTCACAAGCGTTCGACAGCTTTCAGCAACTTTTGTTTCTTTCAATTGCACTTGATTTTTGAATCTGGTTTGCTTTATAACTGAAAGTATATCTTGAAAAGATATTAGTATCGTCCATTTGTTTTGTAAACATCAAAAGCTAGGAACAAAGATCAACATTCTCGTAAGGATCGATGACAACCTAAGAAGGGGTGAATTGGTAGTTAAAAAACTGGCCAACTTGTGAGTCACTTTTTGAGTGCTTGCCCTCTTTTTCTAAAAGATACACAATGGAGCAATTGATGAGAAAGCACAAGTGCTTGTGAGTAGAAGTGATGAGCAATTTATATATCAAGACAGTAAATAAAAGAGATAGAGTATCAAATCAAGTACCAAACTCCTCTTGAGTTTGAATATCACTTTATAGAGCAAATTTTTTCAAGTTGAACAACTTACAACCAATCTTTTGTGTACAAAGGAAAGATCACTTCCTCTTTATCCAAGCCACACTTGGTCAAGTAAAGAAGTTTTATTATCACCCGGA
>NW_020862023.1:0-13495 GCF_003713205.1 Coffea eugenioides
TCGTTCTCCTGTCATTCCCCTTTCCTTCATTTGTTTGAAAATACAATTTTCATTTATCAATAAAACCCTCGTTCGTTCGTTCGTTCATTTCATTCAACCTTTCCTGGGCATTGGCCAGGCTCCACCAACCACCACCAACCTACAAGGTAATACTCGAGTATACCAAACGTTCACCCAGGTCACCATATCGCCCGACCGAGTCCGCTTCTGGCTCGAGTCGATCTGTAACAAGGGGCAGTGGCCAGTTCAGCCAAAAGGCTTACATTCATGCACAAGTAACATTTCAATCGTTCAATCATTGAAAAGTTCACAATCATTTAGGCTGAGTGCGATAAAGTACACACTCGCCTAGAACACTCGTTTTGGCTAATCATTGAAAGCGTTTAACATGTTATCAGTCATATATACAAGCCATATAATCAAGAAACATAACAAACAAGGAACACTCAGCGAATTATGCAAAATAACGTCCAAAATGTCCTATCGGATCTTACCCTCGGTCACCGAGAAAACCTATGATTCAACGAGAAAGAATATTACAATTCATCTAGCAAAACAAGTAAGTGGAATCAAGGAACTCGACTAGTTACGAGTAAAACGGATAAAGGTGATTAGTGAAAATAAAGCCGTTTGGATCTGTGGACGGAAACAACTAGGGTGTCATAAACCAAACTCAAAGGGTTATAACAGTTCCAATGGAAGACACTTGAATCAAAGTCAAGTCGGAATCCAACCAGATAGGCTCAGAAATATTATTTTTCGGAATCGTGTATGTGGTTCAAAATCGATATACATTCAAATAGGTATTATGGCCTACATGTCTTGACTGAGAAAACCTTAGGTCATTGTGAGGACTTGCAAATTTCTTATATTTTCTCAAATTCCCTTTTATTTGAAAATTATTTGGTAATTATTATTCATACCATCCTATGGCTAAATCACCCTAGAAAAAGTGCCAAAAGTCATAGGAAACTAGGGTTTTCCTATTCGTTTTCAATTCAAGGTGAAATAAGAATTTTTGTGTATCCGCAGTATAATTATCCGGTACAGAGTACGGATCAAATTTGGTGCTTAAGAGTGACTTTTAAGTGAGAAATAATATGTGATTAGAAGCAATGATAAAAAGTTAGTGAAAAAGAAAAAAAAAACCCAAGTACGTGTGATTTAAGGAAAAACGGCTCGAACCGGCGCATACCGTGTACTACCAATTTAACCACCACTTGATCACCACTTTCTTGCCATACAAGCTTATCACTAATTGAGCAAAATATCTTCCCCCTCATGGCTATCTCTTGACCGAAATTTGTGGCTAAAATGCAAGGAAAGAAAGAGAAAATTTGTGTGGTTGTGGTTGAGCCAAGTGTTGGCCAACATGTGGTCTAAATTAATCCTAATCTTCTTGCTTTCTTATCTTCCAAATCTAGCTCATTCTTCCTCATTTTCTTCTTCTTCTGGCCGAGACAAGAGAGAGAGAAAAGGGAGAGCAAGAAACACATTTTCTTCTTGATTTGGCACATCCAGTGAGAAACAAAAAAATTCTAAAAACGATTAACACGTTGTTATCCTAAGCACATAGGGCTTACTACGCCGGTGTAAATTTTCTTGAGGAACAAAAGGCCTTAAAACAACTTGTTTCTAGTCTCTTGGAAAGGTAACATGCCTAGACCTTGACTCTCCGCATTAATTCGTGTTAGTTGCTAATATGTCTAACATATGGTTTGAATTAATTGATGTATGTGGGAAATAGAGGATTGCGATCATGACATTTTCCATTTTTTATTGGAATTTTTAAACCAGCTTCCTATACATTTTTCTAGTGCTTCAAAAATTTGGGGCTTTGATGTTAAAGTTTAATATGGGAAGTTAAGAGTGGTGATTCCAACCAAAATAAGGAAATTATGCAATCTGATTGCAAAGAATCCCAGATTTCCTGGAAATTCAGTTTCAGTTGCTCCCGTGCGGTTTTATTACTGCAGTAGTTAGAGCCCGATTAGCTTGGCCTAAACCATGAAAGTTGTATAGAATGGGTATTTTATGGTTTTCTACAAATTTTCAGCCCAAGATCGGAGTAATGTAGACTGAGGAAACGGGCAAAATACTCTCGCTGCCCTTGGATGCATTCCAGTGACCCGTGTTCGACAATTCATCCAGTTAATCGTGTTTGTTCACTATGATACGTACTGATTTAGCCAATGGCCAAAACATGAAAGTTTTAGTGTTCTGTCTTAGCTTTTAAACGCCTCCAAGAAAACCTTAATCGGACCTTGGTAACCTGAGATATAGCCATTTAAATGTAGTGCGGTTAATTAGCCGACTAGTTGGATTTTGGTTCTGTAAATTGGGAATTTGACTAGGTTGCATTGGAAACTGGACTAAGTGATCTTCATGAAAATTGTAGCCCTGTGTCTTAGCTTCGAAACGGCATAAGATTCATCCCAATCCGATAAGCGTAGCCTCGGATGTGTTCTTTCCGCAACCACACGTCAAATCTGTCTTTTGCTAGATTGCATTTCCGCACTTGTTATTAGTTTAATTCTTGTTCTTATATTGTTTTGAGCCTATGGAACGGCTATTGACTTGAATCTATGATATGTATGACTTTGGGATTGGTTGAGGAAAAATAATGAAGCCATAAATGACTGGAAAATAGGTAAACACAAAGGGCGTGCTGCCCAAATTTTCGCTTAAGAGCTAAGTTTCTATTTGAACTTATATATTTTCGATTGGCAAATCCTATGACTGTTTTTCCATCTTAAAACATGATCCTTCTTCAATTGGAAACTCCAAATATTTACTTACTCTTTGACGGGTTTTTACTTTAAGTGCAAGTTTAATTCCGAATTTACACCCGTTGGACTGCAAGTATACAGGTCGCAATTGTAGTACAAGATGTGTATCGGGTCGATCCCACGAGGAGCAATTAAAACAATTATTAGATACTAATTTACTCTATTATTTAGACTTACAATTAATTTGAGCAGAAACTTCAGATTTTAATTCAACTACAAAAATTCTTAAATAGATACATGCAATTTCACAATAGGAGTAGAATTTACTAAATATTAAGATCTAGGGATGTAGATTCCACATATAACACAAAAGATCTAAAACGAATGAATTTAACACTTGTTACTATTCTTGTTTAACCAAGGATTCATTTCCAGCAATACCAAAATCACATTTTCATGATAATAATGGGTTAAAACAGATTAGTTTTTCCTAATCTCTTGGAAAATACTAAATATGTTTTGTGCATACCTGAAATATAGATTTTATCCACTTGAATGTATTTCTATTCTCATGAATATACTACTCAAGCTCTACTTATGTCATTCCATTATTTTTACCATTTCTCAATGAGTAAAAACAACTATAAACCTGCTATTGGTGATCAAGCAACAACAAGTAATCCAACATACACAAGTAGATAAGTTAATACAAGACATAACAAGCATAAATCACAATCACTTCATATCATTTGGCCATAAGCTTCATCTACTCCCTAGATAAAGGAAATTAGCTACTCATGAATGATTTAACAATCAAACTCACAAGTTTATTAATGCAAAACATCATGAAGTACAAGTATAAGAAAGGTAAAAGAAAGCTTAGCCAATTGAAGGTAAAGCTCTCCAATTCCTGCTATGTTCTTGTACAAGATGGTTACAAGTGAAAAACCAAATGCTTCTCTAAGAACTCTAGAGAGAAAACTTGTTGCAAGAAGGAAAACTAGCTACGTATGGTGATGCCAGGCTTCTCCCCTGTGTTTCTGCATAAAAGGTGGTAGAAATTCCATTCCTCTCACTTCATAATTTCCTCCACTCAGATTTTGTAAAAAGAAGTCAAAGATATGATGTTTCCTTTTTGTCCACACTCATTTGGTCTTCTCTTTTATTGCAGAAGCATGTGCACCGAATTCCCTTGCATCTTATAGCTGGAAAGTGGTATGAACACAAAAGAATTGACTGAGTCAAATTGCAGAATTTCGGCTATAAAACGCGCCTACACAAAACGCGGCATAAACTCGCGTTTTGTCTACTCGCGTTTTCACTCTGGCCTTATTTCAACTGCGATTTTCTCCATGATAAAGGCCAAACTAGCTTTTGTACAAAACACAAAAGTTGTAGCCCTTTGCGTTAGCTTTCCAATGCTTCAAGAATCATCCAAATCGGAGCTTTGTAGCCTGAGATATGATCGAAATACTGTCACCTATTCAAACCTCTGTTTTAACTTCCGACCACAGAATGCAGCTTCTGTATTCCAACGTTTTGTCCATGAAGATGGCAGAAATGGATTTCTATGTCTTCATACGAATTGTAGGTCTCTTTCTTAGCTTTAAAATGGTATAAAGATCACCTCAATCCGATAAGTGTAGCTCCAGATATGGTCAAAATACGGAAGAGTGTCAAAACTGACTTGTATTGCATTTCCTCACTTGAACATTTTTCACTTCATTCTTCTTGTTGCCACTTGAATTCATCACCAAATCTCTATTTTTTACCTCATTTGACATCCTTTGGTGATTGAATCATCATTCCTGCATAAAAATGAAGTTTTTACCATTAAAATCAATAGAAATGCAATATTATCCACTTTTACCAAAAATATATAATTTTACCAAAAACCTCTTTATTTTATTTATAAAACTAAACAATCAACTCAAAATTAACTAATAAAATGCACTTAAAAATACGTAAAATAAACTCTTATCACTCTTACCCAAATAAAGAGGAGTGGTTTAGGGTTTTTCTTGGGCATTTTGTCCTCCCTTTTACATAAATTTCATTAAGGCATTTAGTCTATAATATCTACTTGAATATGAGATAATTTTGAACCATATAAACTATTCCGAAAACAGTATTTCTTAGCCTATCTAGTTGGATTCCGACTTGTCGTTAGTTCAAGAATTTCCATTGGAAAATTTTATAACTCTTTTGAATTTGGTTTCTCGCTTGGATTACGAAACCCTAATTATTTCCGACCACAGATTCAAATACCCTCTTTTCACTTAAGAATCATCTTTATACGTCCTACTAGTAATTAGTCGGACTTCCTTTAATTTTACCTAGTTGATTTACTAGATAACTTGTAATATGTTCTCTTGCTTAATTTTAGGTTTCATTGGTGATTGAGGAATTGGACGTTATTTTGCTTGTATAGGTGAGTGTTCCTTGTTTGTTATATTTCCTTGACTTATTGGCTTGTTATTATTGATTGATAATGTGTTAAGTCCTTTCAATGATTGGCCAAAACGAGTTTTCTAGGCGAGTGTGTACTTTATCGCACTCAGCCTAAATGATTGTGAAATTTTCAATGATTGAACGATTGGAATGTTACTTGTGCATGAATGTAAGCCTTTTGGCTGAACTGGCCACTGCCCCTTGTTACCGATCGACTCGAGCCAGAAGCGGACTCGGTCGGGCGATATGGTGACCTGGGTGAACGTTTGGTATACTCGAGTATTACCTTGTTGGTTGGTGGAGGTTGGTGGAGCCTGGCCAATGTCCAGGAGAGGGTGAATGAAATGAACGAACGAACGAACGAACGAGGGTTTTTTGTATAAACGAAAAATGCATTTTCAAATGAATGAAGGAAAGGGGAATGACAGGAGAACAAACGAACGAATGAATGAACGAATGAATGAACGAACGTATCCTTTTAATGAATGTGTTTATCGCTTTGTATTGTAAATGTTTTCTTGAATTATGGGTTAATGTATTGGGTTTATTACTTGTATATGTGTTCGGAACCTCACTGAGCTTTCAAGCTCATCCCTTTAGTTTTGTTTTCCTTAACAGGGGACGGCGAGCAGGATGAGAGCATAGACTAGCCAGTTTAGTTCTGTTGTAATGGTTCTCACCCTAGTGCTTGGCACGGGCTGGACGTATGAAGGATTGAGAACCTTTGTATATTCGATGTTTATACTCTCTTTTGGGATGGCAATGTATATAAGTTCCGCTTTAAGTTTTGGATAGTTGCCTATTTATTCTTGTGGTTTTATTCCGATTTTAATTGAGAACTGAAGTGATCGACTGAGTCCTGGCGAGAGCTGGGCAGGCGACCCGCCGAACCTTGGGTTACGCCCTAGGGGGAGGTGGGGCCGTCACAGGTAGTATCAGAGCTTAGATTTCAGATCTCTGTAGTGTATCCTAGGCTAAAGTTTAGGATACCGGACTGTGCGATTTGATTTGATTTGAAAGTTAAGCAATTGAGGGATAAAACCTATAGCTGCTTCGCGGGGTCTCTACGCGGAGTGAGTTTGGGCTAAGTGGTGAATAAGTAAGAAGGACTAAGTGCTCGCTCGAGTATAAGCTATGAACCCTGAAGTGTTATAGGTCTCAAATCTTTCTCATGGTATCTAAGGATCATAGATAGGTATGTCGGGTAGGAATTTCGATTTGTAGATGGTTTACTCTTGGGACTGGCCAGCTCGAGATGTGAATTGTCTTATTTCGGATTCTCGTGCCCGTGTACTCCAAAGTTGAGGTGATGGTAAGTGCTTAAGATTTGTATTTTGGGAACATGAACAGGTTTTATCCGACTGTAATGAGTATAAGAAGTTAATGGATATCTCGTTTGGATAGTAAGTGACGTGAGAAACTGGACGGGGTTATTTAATTGAGACTGGGACGACTTCACCTTTTCTTTTTTATTTACCCGTATATTGTTACTACATGACGTTAGTATACGTGTGTGTACATGGTTATCTGTCCAATTTGATATGTATTTGTGTAATTGATTATCTGCCTCATTGATATGGCGTGTTATGTGCGTATATGTTTATTTGTGTATTTGGAATGCTAGAATTTGTTACTTTGGTCAATTTACTGTGTTTATTTACTAAATTACCTTTTTGAGGGAAAAGAGAGAGGGAAAAAAACATATATATGGATGGGAGACGTAGTCGTGGACGTGGACGTGGCCGTGGAAATAAACGAGCTCAAGAGCCAAGAGAAGAAAGGGAAACTACAGCTGCAAAGAGCAAGGACTGAGGGTTGAAGCCGGGGACCAAATGGCGACGACAATGCAACAAATGACAAACATCTTAGCAAGGTTGGTGGACCAACAAGGTCAAATACTTGTGAATCAACCTCCGAACCCTGAAATAGGAGAAGATCGGGCTCTTGAGAGGTTTCAGAAATTTGCTCCTCCGAAATTCCTTGGAGGGTCTGATCCGGATGTAGCCGAACAGTGGCTGGAGGCCATGATTAACATCTTTGCAGCTTTGAACTATACCGAACAAAGGCAAGTGAACTTTGCGGTATTTCAATTTGAAGGACCGGCCCGAGCATGGTGGAACGTGATTAAGGCAAAGTGGGAAAGGGAACAAACCGTATGGACATGGGTTAACTTCCTAAGGGAATTTAATGAAAAGTATCTCCCACCTTTAGTCCAAGAAAGGAGGGAGGATGAGTTTATTGGACTACGCCAGGGAACCTTAAGTGTGGCTGAATATGAAACGAAGCTCACCAAACTATCCAAGTTTGCTTTCGAATTAGTGGTCACGGAACCTAGAAGGATAAGACGATTTATACAGGGATTGAATCTGGAAATTCAAGAAGCACTAGCAGCGGTTCAAGTGAATACATTTACGGAGGCCCTTGAGAAAGCCCAACGAATCGAGAATGCAAAAGCACAGATAAAAGCCTCCCAAAATCGAAAAAGAGGTACACCTGGTAGTGTGCCTGAGGAACCAAGTGAATCGATAGTCCCTTCCAAAGTGCAGAAAGTGAACTTTTTGTCCTATCCACCATGGACAATAGGGGCATTAGATGAACGATCTACAAAAAGAAGTCAAGTAGGCCATGGGGAGATTTTTCAAAAAAGCCAACAAGTGGCTTCTTCCTTGACTTGTGACTACTGTGGAAAGGCCAATCACACTGAGAGTGATTGTTGGAGGAAAGGACGGAAGTGTTTGATTTACGGAAGTGGTGACCACCAGGTTAGCAACTGTCCGAGGAAACAGTCACATGAAAGTAGTACTCAGCAACTGGGGGGCACTAAATCAAAACAAGCGAATGAAAGAGGGAACCAAACAAAAGTACCGGCAAAGGTATATGCTGTAGATAGCCAACCAACTCCTGAGCCATCAGAAGGTAAAAATTTCGAGGACGAAATTTCTTAAGGGGGAAAGATTGTGAGGACTTGCAAATTCCTTATATTTTCTCAAATTCCCTTTTATTTGAAAATTATTTGGTAATTATTATTCATACCATCCTATGGCTAAATCACCCTAGAAAAGTGCCAAAAGTCATAGGAAATTAGGGTATTCCTATTCGTTTTCAATTCAAGGTGAAATAAGAATTTTCGTGTATCCGCAGTATAATTATCCGGTACAGAGTACGGATCAAATTTGGTGCTTAAGAGTGACTTTTAAGTGAGAAATAATATGTGATTAGAATCAATGATAAAAAGTTAGTGAAAAAGAAAAAAAAACCCTAGTACGTGTGATTTAAGGAAAAACGGCTCGAACCGACGCGTACCATGTACTACCAATTTAACCACCACTTGATCACCACTTTCTAGCCATACAAGCTTATAACTAATTGAGCAAAATATCTTCCCCCTCATGGCTATCTCTTGACCGAAATTTGTGGCTAAAATGCAAGGAAAGAAAGAGAAAATTTGTGTGGTTGTGGTTGAGCCAAGTGTTGGCCAACATGTGGTCTAAATTAATCCTAATCTTCTTGCTTTCTTATCTTCCAAATCTAGCTCATTCTTCCTCATTTCTTCTTCTTCTTGGCCGAGACAAGAGAGAGAGAAAAGGGAGAGCAAGAAACAACCATTTTCTTCTTGATTTGCACCATCCAAGTGAGAAACAAAAAATTCTAAACCGATTAAGTTGTTATCTAGCACAAGGGCTACCTACCGGTGTAATTTTCTTGAGGAACAAAGGCCTTAAACACTTGTTTCTAGTCTCCTTGGAAAGGTATACATGCTAGAACCTTGACTCTCCGATTAAATTCGTGATTAGTTGCTAAATATGTCACATATGGTTGAATTATTGATGTATGTGGTGAAATAGAGGATTGGATCATGATTTTCCATTTTTATTGGAATTTTTACAGCTTTCCTATAATTTTTCTAGTGCTTAAAAAATTTGGGGCTTTGATGTTTAAAGTTTAATATGGGAAGTTAAGATGGTGAAGCAAGCCAAAAATAAGGAAATTAGCAATTGATTGCAAGAATCCCAGATTTCTGGAAAATTTCAGTTCAGTTCTGCCCGGTTTTATTACTCATAGTTAGAGCCCGAATTAGGCTTGGACTAAAACATGAATGGTATTTTATCGGTGCCTACAAAATTTCAGCCCAATCGGAGTAATGTAGACTGAGAAAAGGGCAAAATACTCTCGCTGCCCTAGGATGCATTCCAGTGACCCGTGTTCGACAATTCATCCAGTTAATCGTGTTTGTTCACTATGATCCATACTAATTTAGCCAATGGCCAAAACATGAAAGTTTTATTTTTCTGTCTTAGCTTTTAAACGCCTCCAAGAACACCTTAATCGGACCTTGGTAACCTGAGATATAGCCATTTAAATGTAGTGCGGTTAATTATCCGACTAGTTGGATTTTGGTTCTGTAAATTGGGAATTTGACTAGGTTGCATTGGAAACTGGACTAAGTGATCTTCATGAAAATTGTATCCCTGTGTCTTAGCTTCGAAACGGCATAAGATTCATCCCAATCTGATAAGCGTAGCCTCGGATGTGTTCTTTCCGCAACCACACGTCAAATCTGTCTTTTGCTAGATTACATTTCCGCACTTGTTATTAGTTTAATTCTTGTTCTTATATTGTTTTGAGCCTATGGAACGGCTATTGACTTGAATCTATGATATGTATGACTTTGGGATTGGTTGAGGAAAAATAATGAAGCCATAAATGGCTGGAAAATAGGTAAACACAAAGGGCGTGCTGCCCAAATTTTCGCTTAAGAGCTAAGTTTCTATTTCAACTTATATATTTTCGATTGGCAAATCCTATGACTATTTTTCCATCTTAAAACATGATCCTTCTTCAATTGGAAACTCCAAATATTTACTTACTCTTACCCAAATAAAGAGGAGTGGTTTAGGGTTTTTCTTGGGCATTTTGTTCTCCCTTTTACATGAATTTCATTAAGGCATTTAGTCTATAATATCTACTTGAATATGAGATAATTTTGAACCATATAAACGATTCTGAAAACAGTATTTCTTGGCCTATCTAGTTGGATTCCGACTTGTCGTTAGTTCAAGAATTTCCATTGGAAAATTTTATAACTCTTTTGAATTTGGTTTCTCGCTTGGATTACGAAACCCTAATTATTTCCGACCACAGATTCAAATACCCTCTTTTCACTTAAGAATCATCTTTATACGTCCTACTAGTAATTAGTCGGACTTCCTTTAATTTTACCTAGTTGATTTACTAGATAACTTGTAATATGTTCTCTTGCTTAATTTTAGGTTTCATTGGTGATTGAGGAATTGGACGTTATTTTGCTTGTATAGGTGAGTGTTCCTTGTTTGTTATGTTTCTTGATTATATGGCTTGTATATATGACTGATAACATGTTAAACGCTTTCAATGATTAGCCAAAACGAGTTTTCTAGGCGAGTGTGTACTTTATCGCACTCAGCCTAAATGATTGTGAACTTTTCAATGATTGAACGATTGAAATGTTACTTGTGCATGAATGTAAGCCTTTTGGCTGAACTGGCCACTGCCCCTTGTTACCGATCGACTCGAGCCAGAAGCGGACTCGGTCGGGCGATATGGTGACCTGGGTGAACGTTTGGTATACTCGAGTATTACCTTGTAGGTTGGTGGAGGTTGGTGGAGCCTGGCCAATGTCCAGGAGAGGGTGAATGAAATGAACGAACGAACGAACGAACGAGGGTTTTATGTATAAACGAAAAATGCATTTTCAAATGAATGAAGGAAAGGGGAATGACAGGAGAACGAACGAATGAACGAACGTATCCTTTTAATGAATGTGTTTATCGCTTTGTATGGTAAATGTTTTCTTGAATTATGGGTTAATGTATTGGGTTTATTACTTGTATATGTGTTCGGAACCTCACTGAGCTTTCAAGCTCATCCCTTTAGTTTTGTTTTCCTTAACAGGGGACGGCGAGCAGGATGAGAGCATAGACTAGCCAGTCTAGTTCTTTTGTTTCTTTTGTAATGGTTCTCGCCCTAGTGCTTGGCACGGGCTGGACGTATGAAGGATTGAGAACCTTTGTAGATTCGATGTTTATACTCTCTTTTGGGATGGCAATGTATATAAGTTCCGCTTTAAGTTTTGGATAGTTGCTTATTTATTCTTGTGGGTTTATTCCGATTTTAATTGAGAACTGAAGTGATCGACTGAGTCCTGGCGAGAGCTGGGCAGGCGACCCGCCGAACCTTGGGATACGCCCTAGGGGGAGGTGGGGCCGTCACAGTCATACCTCGATATTTTGGTATGAAGTAGTAAATAAACATTTGAAGGTTCAAATGGAAAAGGTATCATGTTTTAAAATGGAAAAAAGGTAATAGTATTATGCCAAAACGAAAAATAGGACAAGTTGAAATAAGGGCTTAGCCCCTTTAGCGAAAATTGGGCGCAACGGCCCTTCTGTATTTTTCCTATTTTCCAGCCATATTATGGCTTCATTATTTTTCTCATCACAGTCCCAAGTCACACACACAAAATAAAGCTCGATTCATAGCGTTTCAGTAAAGCTCCAAGTAGTACAAGATACAATGCAAGCTAGGGAAAAGTCCGGAAATGAGAAAGTCAAGCCCTAAATATTCAAATAAGCCAATAAGACTCGATTTACAAGTCATAAACCAATTCCCATACTACCAAAATAGGGCTCCATAAGCATACATAAGCATTAGAGGAAACCAGAAAAAATCCGGAAATGGAGTTAAGTGTTAACCCAAAAAAAAATAGTTTTTGACATCATTTTACGGTTTTGGTACCAATGGCACTACGATTATCGGATAGAGGTGAAAGATACACCGTTTCGAAGCTAAGAGATAGGGATACAATATTGTAGAAGTTCACTCAGCCCAGTTTCGAGTGTAACCAGGTCAAAAATGCAATCTACTACACCAGAACCGCAAAAACAGATTCACAAATCGTATTCTGGCGCAAACATCATAAATCAGTATACCCAAGTCCAAATCCAGTAATTCCAAAGTCATCCGAAAGCTAAGAAACAGGGTTACAATTCATCAGAAGACCTCAACAACCAATTCTGAAGCATTCCCAACTAAAATAACCCATTACAGAAGCAATTCTCAAATTCGGGTAGAAACAGGGCAGCAAGGGTAATTCTGTCTTTTCACAAGTTACGTTACTCCGATTGACCTGAAATTTTTTAGGAATCTCTAAAATATCATTCCCTACAACTTTAATGTTTTAACCCAAGGCCAATTCAGTCTCTAACTATGAGCTACAGTGCCAGGCAGAATGAAGAACATTAAAACCCTAACTTTCCAATTTTCTTTCCAAAACAGAAATTGCTTGCAATTAACCACTTTTTCCACCTTCTAGTTTCCTTAAATATCATTTCCAATCATCATACATGGCCACAACATATGAATCATATTAAAACAGAAAAATCATGAATAATTATGAAAATTCACCAATCTTCACCAAAAGTCACAAAACCTTGCACAAATCCAACTCTATGACTAACACAAGTCACTAATTAAACATTATTAAGAACAAAGAAAGGATTGCTAGACATGATACCTTGAAATCTCAAGAAAGGTGATGGCTTAGTCCTTTCCCTTCTCCAATCACTCCACCACTACCTTCAATCTTCCTAAACAAGTGACTTTTTGGGAGGAATTTGAAATTTTAACGGTTGATTCACAAGATTGAGCAAGAAATGGAGTTGGAGTTGAAGGCTTTCTTCTTGTTTTTCCTCCTCAAGAATTCGGCCAAGATGCTAGAAGAATGAAGATGTTTTTGGTCAATTTTGATTTATTGGTAAAGTTGGTCCAAAGGTCAAAGTCTAACCAAATCACAAAGTGACACTTGTCACTCTCATTAATGCTTGGCTATCCTTTTGTCTCTCCACTCTCATCCATATAACAACCTTTAATTATCTCTTGGCACTTGGTAAAATAAATCCGGTATCCATAACTTAACCCAATTGGCCGAATTTTTCCGAACATTTCGCACTAGCGGGTCCCTCATTCGATATACACTCTTAATTTCACATGAACTAATTTATACTAGAAAAATGATTTACAAACTATATTTTGCTCATAAAATGTATCTGGGGAATTTTCTAATAAAGAAAAGGTATCAAAGTGTGAAATTAAATAAAATAAAGCCTAGAAATTCAGTAAATTTTCGGGTCCTCACAATAGGTTCTTTTGTTAAGCTCTTTGCAACCGAAACCCTAATTGTATTTTGAATAGTATGAATACTTTGACTTGTACTTTAGTTAATTTGTTCAGGACTCCGATATATATAAGTATTTAACCTTGTTTTTTTAAAAGTGTAT
>NW_020862024.1:0-40524 GCF_003713205.1 Coffea eugenioides
GAAAAGCACACCATGAAACTTCAGATATTCTTGGATTTACTAAATCATTTATGCTCTGGTGCGTTCTGAAACTGAACTGACGGTATCACGGTGTCTACCGGTCTACATTCAAATTGCAATGAAAAAACATAAAACCAAATATCTTTCTGGAGAAGTAAAACAATCATCTTGATACTCCTTTCAGTTATATACTCCTATCAAACATCTTTCTTTCAAAAGGCAGTTAATCACCATTTCCTAGTCCAAATCAGAATCCTGAGAACTATTCTCCCAGTAATGCCAGATCAATCAACAGATACCAAGTCTTGGGAGTAGAGAATGTTTCACCAGAAAGGGATCCTTGACTAAGTCAGGTAGGAGGATAGCAAAATGTTGTACACAAATCAACATGTGCAATTTTGGTATGCCAAAACCATGGTAAGTAGCATACGCAATGAATGTCCCAGAAAAATCATTGAAAGTCAAAGTCAAACCATAAGCACTAAAAAAACGCCCAGATATGTTGCATCTTATAAGCCAATGATAACCCAAAGGGTCTCACATAGATCAAGAATAATCACTCAACAAGAAGAAGAATAATACATTCAAAAAGAAAAAAAACACATGCCAAAAAGGAAATACAGTTTGTGCTTAATAACATCATGTCAAGTAACTACAACGCACTTGAACAATCAATCAAAAAGAGAACTAATACATGCAACAGAACTCATTTGTGAAAACCTATGTTTTCAGAACCGGACCGGATAGCGACTCGGCCGAGGTCAGGGGTCAGGGGTCAATGGGTTCGACCGGGGGTCGATAGGGGTCGAACCGGATGACGTCATAAATAAAAATTATTTAAAAATTAAAATATTATATATATAATATCTAATAATATATTGATATTAATAAAGGTATATTCATATATATTTGAATGTTTTTCAAATATTTAACAGAAAATAGGCAAAAGGAAATTAGAAACAATCAAGTAGCAAATTTATTATTATTAATTAAATATTATACAAGTTTAGATATTAAAATTATGCAATTTAATTGAAAAATAACATCAAATTTTAGGGACAAGTATTTATAAAGTAATCAAATATTTGAGGTATAATCAATAAGGTCTTTAACAATTTATGGGGTCAAAACACTAATATTAAAAAGTTTTGAATTTTGTTTTTAAAAAACACTGTTGAACCGGAAAACCGTTTTTTAAAACCGGTCAACCCGGTCAAAACCCGGTTTTTTGACCCGGGTTTTAACTTCGGTTTTTTAATATGACTCGCGACCGGCCTACCTGGCCGCGTTCCCGGTTCGACGGCCGGTCCGGGTTCCGAGATTTCAAAACAGAGTGAAAATGCAGTCAAATCTCAGTATCTTTTCATTTAATCCAACCTCTAGCAAAAATCATATCAACTGGGTATGGTATAAAATTGCAGTACTAGTGTCTGGTCTTCTCCACACTTACAGGATTAGTACACAAATCGTTTTATTACGATAATGCCATAATATGCAGACCCACTCATATATTAATTGGTTATTACTCAATTTTCAATTTTCAGGTCCGGGATGTGCTTAATTTTGTGCCTTCCTTCCTCCCCCTTTACACTGTCGTCCCAGTCGGTTGCAGGATGGAAGTGTTTCAAATGCGGACAATATTTAGTGTCAGGTCTTGAAGAGAAGTGAGGTGTCTCCAAACCAATCTGGCAATGAAGTTAGATTGGAAAAACTCTGCAGCTCCGTAGTTTGCAAATGTTTGACTTCCTCTGGCAGAGCTGTCGCGTGTGACCCATTGATGCATAGACGAGTCAGGGATTTGAGGGCTTTAGTCCCCATTGAGAGACTCACCAAATTATAGCATCGGACCAAATGGATTTCCTGCAAAGAAGCAAGGCCTCGCAATCCTTCTTCTGGCAGAGAATCCAGCTCGGGAGAGTGCTTGATGGTCAATTCCTTCAAAGCCGTGAGATTGGAGATTGAAGCCCATGCCATGTTCGGGCAACGGTCGACGCATAACTCCTTTAGGGACAGCATACGTGGCAGTGGCAATGTCAACATTGGGCAATCCTTAAAGGACAAGGATTGAAGTTGAGAGAATACCCCTGGAGTACCTTGGACTTCTCTTCCTAACATTCCTTTTAGGTTGGGCATGTTCTCTAACTCCAGCTGTTTCAACGATGGGGACATTGCAGCAGCAGCGGCAGTACTCTCTTGGACCCCAACTATGTACTCCGCTGCACTCTCGTGCACAACAACTTCTGTTACAGTTGAAATCCAAGATGGAAATGATGAACCGTTGAAGCCTAGGACACGTAGCAGTTGAAGGTTGGGCCGGGGTTTGAGGGTTTCGAGCACTTCCTCATCATTGTACCGTTGAATCGTTCTTTCGGAATCCCAATACAAATTCAACCCGTGGAGACTCTGTTTCTTAATTAAGCAAGCTTCTTCTGCATCCTTTTTGTCTTCAATCCTCTCAAGGTGCATAATTGTTAGCCCTCCTCTAAGCATATTTAAGTCTCGCAACTCACTTAGTCGGAAGCCTTTCTTGCCACTCAGGACGACCATACCCAATGTCCGCAAGCAAGTCAACTTCCCAATTCCACTTGGCATGTGAGTCAAACTCCAACATCCATGTAGACAAAGATGTCGAAGATTTCTGAGGAATCTCATGCCCTTGGGTAGACTCAGAAGAATGAGAGAATCATTTAGGTTTAAAATTTGCAAATTCCACAAGTCACAAATTGAATTGGGTAGTTCAACAATTAAAGATCTTGAAAGATCTAGATGCCTTAAATGTTTCAGTTTGCTTATTGCATGTGACAACTTCGTAAACTCTTCTTGGGTGGACTTCATTGACTTTACCATGAGAGCCCTCAGGGAGCCACATTTTGACAAGAAAGAAAAGCACTGGTCAATGCCTGTGATTGTAATAGGAAAAGCCACTGTTAGCTGATCATCTGGCATACCTAATATCATGGTTCTATTTGACTCTGTTCCACCGTGTTTAGCCTCCATTAGCCAAATCATGGACAAGGTCATGCATCTTAAAAGTGAGGGCATTGCCAAATTCATCTTCCTTTACTGCTTGGAATAGTGATCTATAATATAGTTCAGTCAGCACAGCAACACCAACATCTTCCACTTCCATTGTTTCATTAGATGAAAGCAATCCATTTGCCATCCACAAATGTATTACCTCTTCTATTTCAAATTCATAGCCCTTGGGAAATGCTGCACAATATGCAAAGCAACCTCTCAACTCTACCGGAAGATTAAGGTAGCTCAATCTCAACGCGGGCAAGATACGTGTTGTATCTTGAGGTAAGTTCCAAATTTCACTGCATTTCACGGAGTTCCATTCATTTTCTTGCCTTTTAAATCGTAGAAAGCCTCCAAGAGCCTTTGCAGCCAGAGGAACACCACCACATTTTTTCACAATCTCTTTTCCGATAACTACAAGGTTAGGATATTCTTCAGCCTCTTGACGGCCAAATGCCCGTTGCCTAAACAGTGACCAACACTGATTCTCTGACAAACTCGACAGATAATATGTTTGTAATGTGCCCATTATTGTGGCAACCTTCTCCATGCGAGTTGTCATGATGATTGAACTACCTCTTGATCCGCATTCCAGAACAGATTTCAGTTTCTCCCATTCCTCTAGATTCTCATTCCAGACATCATCCAGTACAACCAAGCATCTTTTCCCTCTCAACAACTCTTGAAGTTTTCTTTGCAGAGGATCCAATTCTAATTCTTCAACAGGAGTCCCTCGTATTGAATTAATTAAGGCTTTTATAATCCTCTTCACATTGAAATCCTCTGAGACCCAAACCCAGAGTTTTGGCTCAAAATGCTTGGCTATGCGCTCATCATTAAGCACCAATTGGGCAAGTGTTGTCTTTCCAAGGCCTCCAACACCCACTATAGGGAGCACTGATACATTTTGATTATCTCTGACTTGATTCACCAATATTTTCACAATCTCGTCTTTCGCCTCGTCCCTTCCAAGGACTAGATCAGGTTCCTTTAGCAAGGAACCAGTCTCACGTGTTCCAGTAGAATCAACCTGAAAGTGGTTGCTCCCACGCTTCTGATCAATCAAACCAAGCTTTATCCGCTCATCAGCTATTGCATTAAATTTTTCAAGGATCTCCTTCATCCTTGTCCCAATCCTGTGACGAAACACTAAGTTTCCTGCTATAGGGTAACACATCAAACTAAAACAACCAGAATTTTTGTACTTGACTCTTGAGGCTTCAGCTGCGTAATCATCCAATACATCATCGATTTCATAGGCAACACCATTGAGCTCCTGAAACCAGAGTTGTATTGCCTTGTCTGTGAATTGCTTCTGCTCAGCATCTTCAAGGACTGCCTTGATGGTGGAGAGCAAGCGTGCAATCTTTTCCATGTCAGTTGCAACACCACAAAGCAATCCACTCTCCTTCTGGATCATGGAATTCAAAGTATCGACGAGAATTCCCACAAATGCTTCCATCACGTGTGACCTGAAACTCACAGTTCAAGAAAGTTAAATCAATGTTAATAAAGTTATTAGAGATTTATAACTTGATAGACCCAATAGAAAATGAAAAATTGGATCATAATTATAAGCAAAAGTTTCTGTTACTAGGAAACGAAGAAAACATATCTTCTACATTAACATGAAAACATTGTTCGGATTCATTTTAGGCAGCCAGTCAATGACCACCAAGAATACTTATCGATTAATCAAAGAAATATTTTCAGAATAATTGGTGGACATGCATGGTTACAAACTCGAGGAACATGTTAACAAAATACATACACAAGGTGGAAGATCATGCATGGAGCTTAGTCTTTGAATCATGAGCCATGGAAGATAATTTAAAAAAACCGTTAAATGAAGTATTGTCCCTATTCCAAAACCAAATTATCAAGAATGTTATGAAAAAAAAATTGGGACAATCCTGGTGAATGAATTTTAGGAAGAGTTCAAAGCATACGATATAGAGTCCCAGGAAAATGGAATCTTTGGATGTTTGAACCCTAAAGCCTAAAGTGAGATAGGAGCACACACAAAGGCGATGACCTTTATTCATTTACAGGGTTTTATAAGCCCGAGGTTTTCACAAGGAAAAATGGACATTACTATTTGTAGGAAATGCTTTCAAACACCATTTTTATCTCGAGTAAAATTTTTTGGGTAAATGACTTCCAATTGTCCCTCAACTTTTACCAATGATTTTATCTAGTCTTTCAACTTGTACAAGTGTTTATTGAGTTCCTCAACTTATAAATTAAGTTATGAATAGTCCATCCAAGCTAAATCTCATTATGGTAATATTTACTTTCCCACTGAGGTTCAATTTAATGTCTATTTTCCTACTCTAATTTTAAATATAAAACATATCTGTCCTTTTTAATAGTTTCAGTTAAGTATCTAATAGTTGACTTATTTGAATAATTTAATATGTGTTGAAAATTCTGAATTTGGTTTTAATTCATCCCAAAAACTGAATCTAATCAAGACAATTTTCACTCTATTAGACTAAGATTCATTTTAATGTAAGTTTGGCTCCTCCCAAGTTAACTTATAAAGTAGTCAAATTTGCCATTTTAATGGTTTCCATAAATATTGAGTTGTTGACTAGTTTGGTTACTAGCGGCGAGGGAGGGTTCTTAGAATCCTAACCACAACCTTATTTAGAATTCAAATTTTGTACCTAGCAGCTGGGGGTGGAAAGGGTGTGGAGAGGGATGGAAGAGTTAACCAAAAGAAAAAAAAAACTAGTTTAACTAAAAAAACTGATAACAATCTCCTTTAACAAATTTTGTCTGAGCATATTAATTCCAAGCTACTGTTATGCAAATTATCGTTCTAATTTGGGGCTAATGATATATTTAGATTCTAATGACATGTTTAGCCAAGAAGCACACAAATTATCGTACTTAAAAAAGAAGCACACAAAGAAGAAGAAGAAAAAAAAAATCAAAACAAGATATTGGGATTTTTATTTATGTGTATCTTTTTTGTAATCTTTTCATTGTTAAACGTTATGTTCTTTTCTACAATAACAACTATACAAAAACATTAAATAGTTAAATAAATCTCTATTATTTATTTTGTATATAATCTTTTCTTATTCTTGTTGGATTAATGTTTCTTTTTAGATTATTTTAGGTTTATTAGAATTTAAGCAGAAAAATAATGATGATGACATTGTAACAGGACTAAATAAGTTAGCAAAATTTGTAACATAAGGCGATGCTAACTTCTCATGTGTTGAAGAGTAATTTTTCAATTTTTTTAGTATATGTAAATCGTTAGAAATATTGTGAGTGTGTTTGGAAAACAAAATTATTTCAAATAATATTTTGCTTGTATCACAAATACAATTTTCAATTAATTTTTTACTTTTTAAACTACTTTTATATTTCACATGCATCACTTCTCAAAAAGTGCTATAGCAATTTTTTTCCATATATTATTTCAAATAATCTCCTATTTAAACACACTCAAATTATTTTTTTGTTAGTCAAATTATTTGGTTATTAAATACTTAAACTATTAAGTATCATAAAGTAAAGTAAAGGATTAATTTTATATACATTGACAATGCATGAACTATCATTGTTAGATTAATGACACATATGCAAAAGTTGGATTTTAAATTCAAAATTTGCATAGTTGTTATTTATCCAACAATGAAATAGTTGATTTTAGACAATGATAAGCAAAATAAAAATCAAACCTTAAGAGCAAAATGAATATTACCAAAATTGGATTTGATTTGGAGCGACCATTTAAAACCAAATTTATAAGTTGAAGGACTTGATAGATTCAACAAAATTATGGCTGAAAGTTGAGAGATTATTGAAGCCTGATACCTAGTTTTTTAGAGAAGTTGTAATTTTTTTGGCAACAAAGGGAACATCATGCAGCAAACAAATTAAATGTTTTCTTTTTTTTTGAGAAATTTAAAAATCAATACACACCTAAATTAGGGATATGGAACTTTCTTTTTACACTTAATAACTTAAAAAATATTTTCGTTGGACATGCCACCCAAAATATTACTTTATGCGTAACTAGAAGCTATAAACTCATAGAACTAAGCCAGAGACGAATTCAATATCTGTCAAGATCAAAGAGCAAAGCGGAAACTATATGCATAACTATACAAGAAAAAGTGGAAGCAAAATTCCAGCCCAAAAATTTATTTGACGACAAAGGAAATATTAGCAGAAGATATTTGGAGAACAAAATAGTGGAAGCTATATTTCAACCAAAATTTTATTTGATATAAAAGTTAAAAGAGCATGAGAACTTACTCCAGAAAGTTTAAATACTCTGGCAACAGCTCTGATAAATGTATTGAA
The DNA here is from genome assembly GCF_003713205.1 of Coffea eugenioides. Classification (NCBI taxonomy): domain Eukaryota; kingdom Viridiplantae; phylum Streptophyta; class Magnoliopsida; order Gentianales; family Rubiaceae; genus Coffea; species Coffea eugenioides. The sequence continues at coordinate 7,348 of NW_020862024.1, forward strand.
ACTCCCTGTATGTTGGAAAGCTATGTACTCAAAATTTTGAATTTAAGCAAAAGAGAATATTAGGACGAAGATGATAATTTCCGCAAAAGAAACAAGCAAATTAACAAGTAGAAGAGATGAAGATTTCGACAAAAATAATAATTTCAACCAAAGAAAGAAGCAAATTAATAATAGCAAAAACTTTTGCAGTTATGGTGGAATATACAGGAGAAAGTAACAATAGTAGGTAAGGAATCACTAATTTTATTGATTTTTATTCACTACCTTTATTGATTTGTGTAGTATATTGTTATAAATATTATTATTCTATTGTGGGGCTAATCGATTTATTTGGATTCAAATGACAGATGTAGCAAAAAAAGGTACCTTAAAAAGAAGCGAACAAATTAAGAAGAAGATGAAGAAAGATATAGGAATTTTTGTTTACTTTAATCGTTTTACAATATTTTGTTTTCACATTTTATCATCTTTTCTGTAGTATTGACTTAAAAAAATGTTAAATTGCTAAAAGAAAATTCTTTTAGTTTATTTTTGTACTAGTTTTCATTATTCTTGTTAGATTAATGTTACTTTTAGATTTACTAGTTTAGGTTTATCAGGCTTTAATAGAATAATAATGATGATGGCATACTAATAACAAAAAACCAAGGTAGCAAAATTTATAAGCATAAGGTAATGCTAAGCTTGTGATGTACTAGAGAGTAATTTTTTTACCTTATGTAAATTTTTACAAGAATAGTGTTATTTTTTTGTTACTCAACCTGGTCAACCATAAAATACTTAACCAAAAAACTATTCAATATGGTTATACTTTGTTTTCAAGCTTTGAGAAGGAAAATATACCTGAAATCAAATGAACGTTACCATGCTTCGATTTGGCTTGGAGGGAATCATATGAACAATTTGGAAACAAATTTATAAGTTAGGGGACCCGATAGACAATTTTAAAAGCTAAGAGATCAAATAGAAAAATCACTGGTAAAAGTTGAGGAACAAATTGAAGCCATTCCCTAGTTTTTAAGAGACATCTCCAAAAATTAGTGTACAAACCATCTTTTTGGTGACAAAGGCGACATCATGTAGCAAACAACTTAAATGGATTTTCTCTTCTCCGAAATTTCAAAATCAGTACAGACCTAAATTAAGAATATGGAACTTTCTTTTTGCACTCAACAACTTTTTTTAAAAAAAAAATTGTTAATGGAAGTATTACTCGAAGTACGTCTTATGCCTCACTGCAGGCTACTGAACCATCAGACAAAGCCAGAGATGAATTTGACACCCGTCAAGATCAAAGAGCAAAGTGCAAAATATATGCATAATAAAACAAGAAAAGCTGGAATTAGCTGAAGAAATGTTCCCAAAAAAAAAAAAACCGTTGAAGCTATACTGCAACCAAACAATTATTTGATCAACTAGTTAAAAGCACTTGAGCACTTACTTGAGAGGGAATGAATACTCCCGAGAGGCGACAACAAATGCGAAAAATATGTAGAAATTCCTTGTATATTGTAAAGCTACGTTCTGAAAACTTTGAATTTAAGCAGAAGAAAATATTTAGATGAATTGAACCAAAGAAAGAAGCTAATTTATATTGGCGAAACTTTTTGCAATGCTGGTGGTCCAGTATACAGGAGAAAGTATTAGTAATAGGTAAGGAATCAATACTTATATTGATAAGAACGCAAAGCTAAGTTCTTGCATTTACTTTCCAGGTTGTGTAGTGCACAAGCATTGAACATTACGTAAAATCAAGCTAACTCTGAGAAGTCTCACAATTTTTTTTTTTTTTTGAAGGAAGAAATCTCAAAAGTTACAAGCAAAGGATTTGTGACATTCTCCTACAATCTTAACTTGGAACCATTAGGTCCAAATTTTGGCCCACATGACACTGGATTCTTTCCTTTCTTTTTCAGATCAAGTGTGAGTAAAAATTGATTCAGTTGATAACGTTAAAACGTTTCATATAGAAAAAAATATTCGAAACCCCCTTCAACAATTATTCCATGGTAGGTAATTCTTTTCAAATTTGTGAAATATCTAACCATCCTAATTTCAGAATGATATAACTTCTCCTTCTCCATAGCTTTCGACCATTATAGGAAACATGTTTTGCTTAAGAGATTCTACTATTCTTTCCTACAAAACAAAATAAGTTCTTCGTCATAGAATTTTTTCCCTTTTCAGAGAAGTTGGATTCACGAGGGAGTTCTAAGACATTAATTAGTTGGATTTTGTCCTCCTAAATTTATTTAATCATCATACCTTGATTTGATGTTTCTAGTCCTTCGGTCACATTTGGCGGTTAGGTCCTTTATGTAAGTAAAGGATATAATAAATGTGTACATTCATAAATATTTATAAAAGAAATGAAAAATCCCTCACCACAAGCAATCACCCGCAAAGCCTTTAACCGGCTGATGATGCTCATGCACTACTGACACATATGCATTAGAATTGGGAGTTGAGATTTCAAGGTGTAGGATTAATGTTGGTCTTTGTATATCTTCATCCAGTTGCTGCAGCAAAATTTTTTTTGGCGAAGTGGATTTAGATTTAGAAAAAGTAATTAATTCTGCGACACTTGCTCATCATTATTCTTTCATTATTTTGCTTTCCTCTATTCATTGAATAAATCTATTAGCCCTTATATTTAGTTTATAAATAGTGGAGGCAAAATGAGCGGGATGGGCGGGATTTGCTTGGCTTTGAGATGGAACCGAATCATATGGGATTAGGGCCAACCTTACCCATATGTGTTTTGGGACTAATTTGAGTGGGATCACTTTGGGATGGGTTTAGATTGATCCCGCCCAATACCCAAATCTATTTTCTACATATTTTTTCCCTTTAATTTTTTTTTATTTTTTATATAATTTTAATATTTTTGATTTATTAAATTTCTTTTAGTTTTATTAAATAAACATGCAAGTGCTTTATACTCAGGATTCGCACCAAAAATTGGATTAACAAATAAAGGAAAAGATAGATATACAGCCATATTCCAACATATATCAAGATGGCCAAGGTACTTAGGGTGTTAAAGAATATTTATCCTCATCATTGTCCAAGGATGACAGGTCTAAATTGATTGAAATGCTTGAAATTCTTGTGGATAATGACTAGAAAGACTACTAGATTATATTCGCTGGTATGACTATAAAAATTATTAAAGATAATTTTTGAATCTAAGACTCCGTTTGGATTGGCTATTTTTTCAAAAAATAAGTTTTTCAAATACAATGTTACAATAATATACAATAACTCAAAAAACATCCCATCCATATTAGTATATCAAATATTTCAAAAAAAATTGTATAGTAAAAATTTTTCATATTCACTGCTACAATAAAATATTTCAAAAACACTCGCCAAAAACAGCTAATCCAAACGGAACCCTTACTATTTGAGCCCAATAGGTACCCAAGTATTTCCCAAAATTTCCCATCAATTAATGGGTACAATTGGGATTTGTCCTATTTTAAACCCAATATCAAATTCTAGTACTCATCCCACCCAAAGTCCCCATGAGCATGGGTAACCCATTGGGGTTTGGGACAAATTGTCACCTCTATTTATAAATTTCTCAATCTTCAGTCTTTGTTTAAGGAAACTATGCCGCTAATGTCACAAAATGGTTAACTCAAATTACAAAGTAACCGTTGGATCCATCATTTAAAAAAAAAAAATTTGTTAATGGATGGGTCACTCGAAATACATGCCTTACGGCTAACAAGCTTTAGGTGTACAAAATTTCTACAAAGTAAACGTAGAAAAAGCTCGATATCATCAAATACAGAAATGAAATGCTTAAAACCTTATGATAAAAAAATAAATAAAAAAGGTTCTCATATTAGACATCCATCGGTTACCTGGCATATTAATCCCAAAAAAAAATGGTTGCAAAACCCAGAAAAAATCTGGTAAAAGATAGACAAAAATAAATAAAAATCTGAAGAGATAGGAAAATTCTATGTATGGTCCCTTCAGACAATTATTCCTACAATTTTAGTTGTTAAGAAATGTCAGTGGTTCACATTTTAAAATGATTGAAAATATTACAATCTAAGAGTCTAAAACAATTACTGTTTCACCATCCAATGGTGAATTTAATTTGAGAATATGACCAAAAGGAATCTTAAAATCTGCCGAAAAGATAACCAAATAACATTACCTTTATCAAGTTTAAATAATTAAATATTTTACCCTTCTCATTTCTTTCATGAAATATAGCATTCAAAATAATTATGTACAAAGAAACACGGGTAATGTACAAAGCACTTTTTGCAGTGGAGACGGCCCATTTTAAGTTTATAACGGACAAAGTAGGTAAGGGGTCACTATTTGTTATTGAAGAAAGAAAAGTAGAGTGAAATTGCTTGAGTTTCCTGGCCGTATTGTAGTACAATAATTGAACTTGTTGACTTAAAGAAAGTAGATCGAAATTACTACATGACTACAAGATGCTTAAAGTAAATTTTACTTTGAACGCTTAAACGGTAGATACATTCCACTCAATTTGGTTTTGGATATTTTACTTTCTAAAATATGAAATCCATCCTATGAAAATATCAAAATTAATAAAATAGCAAGCAAGTGATGCTTAAAATTTAGGAATTAAAACTACTTCCTCTGTCCCAAGAATTGAGACATGCACTTTTCATATTCTTCTAGTCTTAACCATTGTTTGAACACGAAAATTACCAAACTAAAAACAAAAGATCATGGAACTTGTGAAATTGTGCATGTGTTATGGTGGATCATAGCAATTATTTATTATTAATTAATGGAATCTTGTCATTATTACTCAAGGGTATAAAAGAAAAGTAGCATTGAAAGTTGTTTGACATTTGCAACAAGACTCTTATTTTGGGATAACAAAAAAAGTGGAAGCATGACATTAATAATGAAAAAAATGGAGTAGATAAATTTCATATTTTAGGGATAGAGTAGTGAGAGAAGGGTGGATTTTATATTAATAGGGGTAAAGTATTCAAAACTAAATTTCAATGACTAAGGTGAGAGTGAGTCTATAACTTAAGAGAGTCCAAAATGGAATTTAGCGAGTTAAAAATTCAAGGGTAAATAGTAATGAATCGGTGAAATTTCTTATTCACCAAGTTGAAAATAGTGCTACAGTTGTTCGATGATAGATCAAGGCTTTCTAGTTAAATATTTGTTCATACTAGGTTTAATAACACTTTGGCACTTTGAACTAAGGGGGTAGTCACATCTACTCCTTTAATCTCCAAAATATAACATTTGACACCTCCCATGACAACTAGTCAAAGTTAAAAATAAAAAAAAAAATAGTGTAATGACATTATTATCCTTTTATTCATGAACTTATCTATAACTAATAATCATTTCCTTTCATTGCTAAAAGATTTACATCTTCTTTATCATATCAATTGTAGAAAAATATCAACTAAAAAGAGTTAAAATAGTTAATATTTAGTTTATACTCTTGAAACTTTTTTCATTAGATCAATGTTCACTTTTGTATATGTTTTATTCAATTTATTAGACCTTAAGTCAAATAAAATGGATAAATAACACAATACTAAAAATAAATACAATTGCCAAAATTTCAAAAACAGGGGTACTACAAATCTCATTATTTTAAGGAGCTTTTTATTATTTTAATTTATTTACACTAATATTATTTCATTTATCAAATTAGTCAAATAAGTCCAATATTAGATTCTTAATCTAAATTTGCTAAAAATATCTAGTATGCCGTATTTTTAAACTTCAAGAAAGAAAACAGAGATTAAATCAATTTTATTTTTAAAAAGAAAAGGCAATAATAGTAAACTGTAAATATATAAACAAAAAATGAAAATAGTATGAGCCCAATCCCCAATGTTCACATAAACGAAAATAATAAAAAATTAAACTTTTAAACAAAAAAGTTAGTATTACCTACTTAAAGTATGATAAATTGAACAATCCATACATAAAAGTGAATAAATTTTTAAGGATATAAAATAAATATAAACTTGTTTTTAGCTTTTATGATTATTTCGGTTGTACAATCACCATAGATTTTGATGACTTTGTTATACTTCCAAAAGTAGTAGTGACTTTTCATGATTATTGAGGGTATTTTGGTAATAACAGAATTGAAATTTTAGTTTACGAATATACTTTTGCTTGAAAAACAATTTCCACAATTTTCTTGAAAATAAAATCTTGGATTGAAGGAAATTATTTGGTCTTAGATTTTTTTTAACCATTTATTTTAGAAACTAAAGAAGAACACTAAGAATCTATAGTTTCCCTTCCTATATTAATTAGGCTAAATTCTTAGAACATCTTTAAAGAATTTCCTACTCTAGTATCTATTTAGTGGTATGCTGCATTGCTTCAATTATATACATTATATTCTTTTGAACTCTGCATCCAATCAGGAAGTTATCACTATGGCTTTCTTCTAGGGTTGCTTCCAACTTAATTTGAACTTATAGTAGGCTTGTATCATTTCAGAATATTTTAAAAAAAATTTTGAAAGAAAATTAGGACTTATATTTGGAAAAAGAAAGAAAAGGAAAGCACGCAAAGGTGCACAAAATGTTCAACCGTACACGTATTCTAAATCCCACAGCAAAATAATTTTTGTATTCCTAACTCTGCAAAATTCTATGCCGAACCCACTAATTAATTTTGGTTAGTCTGGTTTGTAGAGAATTCCTAACTGGTGCAATCAAATCACCACAATTTCTTTTGTTTATGTCCCTTCATTTATTGAGTGTGACTCCACACTCAATATAATTGTGTTAGTAAACATCCTGCTAACTAAACCATAGGTGTCCGTGGTTAATTCGGTCGGAGCTAGATACGTTATTGGCAAGGCTTGAAATGGACAGTGGGGCATTGTTCTCACGAGGCAAATTAGGTGGCAGATGCTTTAGCCAAGGTGGGGGCAAGTCTGAGGATATTGTCATGTATACATCATAGTTGGATTTACCAAGATTGGCGAGGGGGGCCTTGAGTTTAGATAGATCACAGACCCCGTCATGCGCATTAGAGCTGTTCGCAAATAAAGACTTTTGTAATTTAAAAAAAAGGGTTTAGAATTAAAATTCAGAAATTCATATATTTCTTTTCAGTGCTTAAATTTCAGCAAAAAAAAAAAGTGTGTGACTCCACAATTATTTTTTTTGTCTTTTTTGAAAAGAGAGAGAGAGAGAGGGGGGGGGGGTTTAGCAAAAATATGATGATATTAGAAAGCATGTCAACCTAGAGTTTCCTACTCCAACCATTCCCTTCCAAAAGATAGATTATTCATCTATACATCCATAACGGACAAGAGGAATTTATTCTAAAACTTGCTTAGTATTTCTTTAAAAAAAACCACACAATAAAATTTGAGTGTCTAAAACAAATTAGCATACTAACTCTAAAAATTACTATGGTAGGAACGTAAAACTTGAAATCTCAAAAAACAGCATTACGTTGAAAGGAAAAGTGTAAAAAACAAAGAAGCCAATAGTGCTTGATTTTTTTTCTTTTTTTTTTTTGAGCAAAACTGTGCAATTTTATATAGAAGATTAGCAAAATTGACAAAGCCTTAGTAATATTAGATGGAAAAATTTAAGTATTGAAAAAGCACATTTAACAATAAGCAAGTAAAATAGAATATTTATGGCAGTGGTAGTAACAAGTATCTATGCCTGAAAAAAAAAAAGTATGTCTGCCTAAACATTTCTCAGTGTTGAATAATTAGCAGGTATATAGACCTGACTAGATCTTACGGCAGGTGGAGTTTGAATCCCTGATCTTACGGGCAAAGAGGGACTTTTGGATGGACTAAGTTAGTCTTAGTAATTTTTTCCTTTGTCCACTATTATTTGAAATATTATTTGAAATACTATTAGCACCACAATAATCCCACAAGGAACCCCATATACTGTAACGAGTCTGAAAGAGTTGCTGGAAATGTGTGTAAAATCGCACGTTTTAGACTTTTACGTCATCTCGTGGTACACGTCCACCCAAACGGGCACAAGAAAGTCATAGCTTCTCGAAGGTAAAAAATACCAAATCAAAGCTTAAGCTGAATAATGCAATTAATGATCTTATCTTAGTTCCTACAAGTAGAAGACGAAAATGTCTTGGAGAGCTCTAATTGTCAAATTTGAAGCAAAAGTCTCGATCACACAACGCGATATGTTGCAAATTTTCCTAGCTGCTGCATTTTCCAGGAAGGCGTTCCTCTCTACAAATAGGAAAAAAGTGCCATACATAAATACTACTACAATAGTACCTATGTAAGTTTCTTCCATTCCATTAAAGACAAATTGAGATAGTTTGAAGCGACAAAAAAAAATAAAAATCCTTCGAGGAACATGGCTGAAAAATACCAGCAGCAGCAGCAGGTGTACCCACTGGCACCATCTACTATTGTGCCCAGGAGTGATGCTCAAGAATCAGGTACCTATGAATCCATGGAGCTCAGGAAGAAGAAAAGAATGAAAAGGTTAGTATATATCGCTGCGTTTGCTGTATTTCAGACAATAATCATCCTTGTTTTTGCCCTGGTGGTGATGCGCGTAAAATCACCTAAGGTAAGATTGGAGGACATCAATGTCATCACCAACGAGAATGGGAACATCAGGCTCAAGGCACAAGTCAGGATAAAGAATACTAATTTTGGGCGTTACAAATTTGATAGCAGCATAGCTACTTTGACCTCAGGAGGCGTATCGGTGGGAGAATTTGTGATCCCTGATGGGCGGGCCAGATTGAAATCCACCAAGACATACTATGTTATTGTGGATGTTACTAGCCCTTCAAGCTCTCGCAGAGCTGGCTCTAATTCTGGACTGCTGGAACTGAACGCTAAGGCTGAGTTGACTGGAAAAGTCGAATTCCTGATGGTGTTGAAGAAGAAAAAATCTGCAGAAATGGATTGTACCATGTCGGTTAATTTGTCAACAAATTCTGTCCAGGACCTCACATGCCAGTGAGGGCTCTGCTCAAGAGCATTCTTTTTGTAAAAAGCTTGTTTAGCTCGTCTGCTGCCCGTGAAAATGCTTCCTCATCCTTGTTTTTTTCACTCTGTGTTTTTACTATGAAATTCACGTTTTAGGTTAGTTTTTGTCAGTCGCTTGAACTCTTCTTGGTTTTGAACTACTATTATTTACTTCCACCTTCGCATCTTGTGAACTTTTGATATTGAAACAGCTGCAAAAACTTTTGTGACACCATTGAGAATTAGATTCTCTGTGGTGATTCATACATGTATACATGTATATATATATATAAAGCAGTTTGGTAATCATCAGGACATTTCCTTTGCTGTTTAGAGCAGTAAGTTTCAAAGTTACTGCTGTGTCATTGTGACTTGTGAATGGTTGGAGTATAATTTGACATTATAATGATACGTGTGGATTTGGGGGGGGGGGCGCTATAAAATCAGGCATTATTAAATTATGCTTTTTCTACTATTTGATATCATAAGAGCACAGGATACTGCACTAGGTAAAGAAGGTGAATCCACAATAAAAACTTTAAAATTACCACTCAGCCTTAATTATAACAAGGAAGCGATTTATTCATTCATGACAAAATTAACACCAGACCAACTTCTTGTTATGTGCCTTTGTGGCACCAAATAAATGTTTATCAACTACAACGTTCGCTTGGATGGTGTGTTTTTTAGGTGTTTATTTAAACTTTTACAGTTGATTACTTTAATTATTTTAGAAAAATGTTTGCATTTGTCCAAAACACTCTAACTTTCCGAGAAAAAAAAAAATCTCTTTCCCCTTCCCTCACCACTTGCAACCCACCACTGGCAATGATATTTTTGGTTTTTAAAAAAAAAAAAAAAATTTGTGAATGTTTTAGAGTGTTACAATAGTTTTTGAAGAATACCTCAATAAAATTTCAAATTTTACAAATATCTTAAAAAATACATCTACAATAAGTCTCTTAAGTCTCTCTGGTCTAGGTGGCACGACAAGTTCTCATAAGAATTAACAAAAGTCTACTTCGTGAGTCCGATTTAATTTTAGCCCCCAAGCCCAAACTGTACCTCACAATTTGTATAGAGAACAAAAAAGAAATAAAAAATATTATTCCGACATGAAAAAGAGAAAAAGAGCTGAGACAAAAAGGGCATGCAAAAGGCAAAAGCATGCAGCAATAACGGTTAAAGGAAGCTCTCTGTTTTTTGAAGTTTAAAAAATCAGTTGAATTCGAAATGATAATTTATGTGCCGTTTTGCAGCAGCACAGGGGAAGGGAAGGTTGCGATACGAGGCACCAACAGATTCAAGAAGGTTTTAACTTTTTCTTTTGGCTCTTTGGAGTTTGGGAGTCGATTAAATTCTTCAAAGTTCAAACTTTTCCCAAAGTACTGAGGTAATTTTAAACCTTTCAAGTCCGATAGCAAATGGATTCCCCAGCCTTCGCAATCTCGGCACTTTTTTTTTTTCTTGTCATTTCATTTCTGAATAGAAGTTGAAATGCGTTTTGTGGTTTCAACTCACGTATTGAATCGAACTGAAGCCAACTTATAAGCAACTCATTATGAAGATTACAAAAACCAATCAATATTAATTAACTGAGGATTTAACCTATTAAAAGATATTGCAGAGAAAGCAGGCAGTTTTGAATATATGAATTGATCAACTGAGAACACCTTTAAAGGTGTTAAAATGAGAAAATAAAAACACTAATAATTAAAATAATTACTTTCAGTTTGACTTGCTAACTTTTAAGGGGTTGAAGATCATCTTTATTTTTCTTTAAGGGCTTGGATTGCCCTTATCTTGTAACATTCCAATCTGAAGTAAGAATACTATTGATTCTAAATTGACTAAGATTTTTCAATTTTTTTTAGGAGACAAAATAGGAGAATCTAATTTGACCCCCGGCCCCCGGGGGGGGGGGGGCAGCAAAATGCAGGAACGGTACTGGTGGTGGACCTTTTCTTTAAAAAAAACTCTGCTGATGTCTGCGGTAAAAGCGAACGTGAGTTTGATTGCTTTGTTCAATCATTATTGTTTATTCTGATTTAACCAATTTGAAGAAATCAATCAACTCGGCCAATTCAACTTGTAAAATGCTGCCTCGCATATTAATATTATACTCCTATAACAAGATTTTAGACCTGCTATGTATGTATAAATATGTCCATCCAGCTTCCCAGGCTGCAGAGCCGACAGAAGCACAAATTCCATCAAAAGATTCCGCTGTTGATCTAGCTAGCCGCATTCAGCCTTCGGCATCCCTCCAAAACTCCTCTCCTCTCTCAAATCTTCAAGCTATCTCCACAAGATGTCGGAGGAAAGCCATGTAACTCCACTAGCACCACCACAAATTTACCGAAGAAGTGATGAGGAATGGGGGGCTACCACAAAACCAAAAGTCATTCATCACAAGCACAGAAGAAGCAGCAAATGTTTCGTGTACCTCTTACTGTTTCTCGTCCTACTAAGCATAGCTTCTTTAGCCTTCGGATTAGTAGTTCTGCGAATCAACGCCCCTAAGCTTAAGCTGGAGCTGGTGGAGATAAAGAATCTCAAGTACACTGCTCCAGATTTTGCTTCACTGAACATGACTATGGTTGCACAAGTGAAGATTTATAATCAGAACTTCGGTGGATTCACGTTCCACGACGGCAGCACAAGCGTGGTGTATGGGAACACCACTCTCGGGATGACGTATTATAAAAGCGGGCTTGTTAGGGGCAGAAACTCCGAGAGAATGAATGTTAGTGTACAGGTAAAAGCCAATAATGGCTTAGCTGAGAACAAGAATTTTAGCAGTGATATGGGCTCGGGGTTGGTGAAATTGAGCAGCTATGCTAATCTTAGGGGTGAAATTCGTGTGTTGAAGCATTTTACTAGGCGTAGAACTTCATTCATGAACTGTACCATGAGTCTTAACTTGACGAGCCAAGCAGTCCAGGATCTGAGATGCATGTAATCTTCACGGGACGGTTCTCCTTTTTCTTTCTTTTTTTTTTTCATGAACTTTTTTCCCTTTTTTCTTGTACATGCTCTATAACGACTGAGTAGAATATCCAAATAGAGATTCAATCTGTACAATTTTGTAGTATAATGGTGGTGAAAGCTGCTTTGGATTTGACGTGTAATGCAACTTTAATTGCTCTATAATGAAGCGGGATAATGACACAAAAGTTTATCCGGTTCTTTTTGAGTGCATTCTTGATGTACCTGGTTCCATGATAATGGGGTTATCTTGTTCTTCCAAGTCGTTTCTCTTTGTTTTCTGCCCTCTTTAGCTTCCAAGTTGTTCTCTTTACTTTGAAAGTCGGTCAAAATCCAATTACGGCACGAGGCGTCCTGAAAATTCAACTCAAGGACAATTAGACTAAATCAAGACACGAATTCGATAGATTCTTTAACTAAAAATGACCATGTTTGAAGCCTGATTGCTAGCTTTATCGCTCAGAAAAAAAACTTGCCGTAAAGTGTCAATATGGTCTTTGGGATATACAAACCATAAAACTCGATCGGGACTTGTTAAAAGCTAGCTGCTCCTAAATTTTGGGAAAGGTAAGTAACAATTCTTTGTTACAAGAATCTTGCGTCGAGAAATTATGGAAGTACTCGAGTCCGCTAAACTTAGATTTGGTTTGCATAGGCAAAACTTTCTAGGTATTGGCGAGATGTAATAAGCATTCTTGCCAGAACTGTAACTGAACATGTCTATACACAAGTAAAATGACGACACATACTTGAACATCCTCAGAATAAAACGGAATTTCTAGGCCAACGGCAAAGTATAAATTATGGTACCTGGATTGGCGGCTGAGCCCGGATGTCACTATCTAATTTTGGCAAATGCATACTGGGCACGGCACAGATTAGTTGCAGGAGATAGTCTGATATGGTTCAGCCGACAGCACCCGTAAGAGCATTTCAGTTTTGCACAGAGTGCCGTTGGAACCAGATAGTATGAAATATCTGCACATTTTCCAGGTCAATATTATGATTTTTAGCCTGCCAAAAGTGGGGGGGGGTTTTTGTTTTTTTTTTTTTTTAAGCGGTGTAGGTTGTAAGGAATTGTTTTGCCAAATTTTGTTGCAAATCCATTTTCACCCGAAAACCGAAAATGTTAGCCTAGGGCTCGATTTAACATAGTTCATACACACAAGCTTGCTTATATCTGTGCTGTATCATTCAATCTAGTGGCATAATTTTTTATGATTGAGGAACAAGTTATCAACAATGGATGTCTGTTAGCAAGCTCTACCTAGTGTAGCGTTTTACTGAAATCAATCAGGTTTTTCTATACGCTAGCTGGAAAACTTTATTAGACTTGATGCATTTTACGGAAAAGAGGGGGGGGGGGGCCTGAATAGGCTACATTTAACCATTGTCTATTGGTGAGCCCACAAACGCTTAAATTTGCAACGGCTGCCAGACAATCCATCCACATGGATGATGGAACCAGTCGCAGGCATGATGCATCATCTGGAGCTCCCCTTTCCAGCCGCCACTGCTACAAGTTTTTATGTCTAATTACTGGACCAAAGTCCCAGTTTAAAAGAAAATGCCCTGAATATTTGCGAAGAAAGGGATCGTTCTATATCGTAGGACAAAAAGTTTAGACTTGGTTGACCTGATGATGAAAGATTAATGCACATTGGAAACTCGGACTTGGGAGGGAAAATGGACGTTGGAAGCCACTTGGGCATGAATTAAGTGTAGGGAGGAAAAATTTTAAGCTTGGTGAAGAAAGAGATAATGAAAGAGAATCTGGAGCTGTCACGGGACAATGTGTTAATTCAAGAAACGTCACTACTCAGATTAGATTTAATGACGGGGACCCATATTATCCAAACCAATTCATTTTTTATTTTTATTTTTTTTTGTCAAATGTCAACTTCTATATATATTTTCCAAGCCAATTCATGGGTGTGGAGATTTTGTTGTCTGGGCTCTCATTCTACCATGGGCTTCTGCAGTACAATTAGTTAGGGAGCTCGGGCAACCAAGATATCTTGTCGAGCAATCAGAACTCTATTGTTTTTCCACAGTTGCTTGTCTGATTGTCTTCGTAAGCCCAAGCTCTGGATGTTGTCATTTCATTTGAGAGAAGCCGGTCAAACGTGGAAACCCCCCTCATGCACGAAAAGAGCCCATTTCGTTTCAACTCTGAGAAGAAGATTTCCTATTTACGATCTCTTTCATTTTATCATCCAATTCAATTCTTATTAATCTTAGCTGCACTCTCCTGGGAAAAATCTTTCTTCAGGTGTTAAAAAAAATTTAGGCTTCTAGCTAAAAACAACTAATAAGCAATGGATGAGTGGTCAAGATCTTTATTAATTGATTTAGTTAGTATTGACCAACCGATATAGATTTAGTTTCATTAACATTAGGACAACTGGTATCGTCCTATGCAAATCAGTTAATGAAAATAGGCCAAGGACGAGGATCGGACAAGAGGGGGGGGAGGACCGCTTCAGCAGCTTATCATGACGTTTTTATGCGTCTTCATGGAGTGATATAAAGAATTTGTGCTTCTCCTTAGTCAACATTAATACAACAAAGTTGCTTTCCTCGTTTGGTATACTTCTTTTTTGCCTGGTATAATTCCGCTTCCTCGTTGCGCAATGGTAGAATGCCAAAATATGTACGAGATTCTGTTACTTGTTGATTCATACGTTGTTGTGCAATTCCTTCCTGCTCTTGAAGGAATTCCACCGTACAAGTCCAACTTTACGCCCGAATTTTAAATGAGTAAGGAGATGATGTTGAAAATATTACGATTGTTTAACATCAAAGTTTTTAGCCGATAGCATAAAGGTCTCAATCAGGAGTCAATTAAGCTTCGAACGTCCAAAATCTGTGCAAACTAGATATATACCCCCACCTCTTCAAACCACCCTTTCATGTAACAGCTGAACTGCTCTAATTCCCAGTTAGCTGTACATTTTATCAATGCCTAGGAACCAGCAAGTTGAAGTTGAACCTCTGTCCCCAGCCGCAGCCCCTTACTGGAACAACATAGATGATGATGGCCTCACCGTGGAATATAAGCGTCATCGCCGCCACCAGAAGTACGTCATGTGCTGTGGCTGCGTCACCGCCCTGATTTTGATTCTAGTGGTGGTTGTCTGTGTGCTAATCTTCACCGTTTTTGGTGCTAGATGTCCAAAACTAAGAGTGAACTCGCTCCAGATTGATGGGTTGGATCGTGTCAACTGGACTGATATTAGGCCTAACACAAATTTGTCCATCATAGCCGATGTCTCAGTGAAAAATCCAAATATAGCCTCCTTCAAATACAACAATGCATCGACCATTCTTTACTATGATGGGAACATCATCGGAGGAGCTAAGACACCAGGAGCAACTGCCAAGGCCGGTCGGACTCTCAGGTTGAATGTGACTGGATATTCTGCTTGCCAAATTCCTGAATGTTTCCCGGCTGCAGGCTGATTATCTTGCAGGGATACTGCCAATGAGTAGCTACAACAGAATCAGTGGCAGGGTGAAAATTTTTAACCTTATAAAAAGGGGTGTTGTTGTAAGGACAAATTGCAGCATGATTGTTAATGTTACTAGTTATACCATTAAACATCAGGACTGCAAGAGAAAAGTTACTCTGTAGCAGACTGGCAAGGTATATCTGCAGAGGATTATATTATTTATTTACTGGAATTAATTCCCCAACAGATGTAAATACGAATGATGAGTCTACGTTAAAAAAAAAAAAAAAACCGTCCTACAGTCAGTGTCCATTTTTATGAAGCGTATTAGTATATTGTCGTTGATATCATGGTTAAACATTGATTAAATGTTGAATAAACAGGTAAATTGAACTTACAACTTCTGGGAACAAACTCACTGCGCTTGTCAATTTGCATCTGTTTGAATTTTAGTGCTGCAAATTCGGGCTTTCCTTGTAGAAGGAAGTCTTGAGACTATAAATTTAAAATGGACTAATTCTATTTTGCATTCCTAAACTTGTACCACTTTTTTAATTTGCACTCTAAACTTTAATTTTGAATACCTTGCACCCTAAACTTTTAATTATGGACACTTTACACCCTAGCTTTGCAAGTTTGTCTAATTTAACTCCAATCAATGACAATATTACCAAAATCACTTTACCACATTAACGTTCAATGGCACTATCAATTTCCCCCTTAACGTTACATTATAGTCACTTTACCCCCAAGACTAATAGTCAAAATTAGCGGAATTTGTCAATCAATGTGAAAAGACATGTTTAGCTTTTAAAATTATTATCGTTTTAATTATGGGTCTCATTATCAATTTACCCCATAGAATTATTTTTTAGGCAATTTATCCGATCATTAAACCAACTTAACAACTTAAAAAACTTTAAAAGAAAGTACTCTCCTCTTTGTATAATAAAAATAATAAAAAATTTAGAATGACTCTTCTCCTTTTTAGTATCAAGAAAAAAAGGTTAAAGTATTAATTTCTTTCTTCTTGGCAATCTTATTAATATTAAAAATAAAGAAAGATTGGGGGGTGGAGAGAGAGAGCTCAATTTTTTTTTTTAAAAAAATACAAATAAGAAAGAGTTATATATTTTTATTATTTTAAAATTATTTTATTTTTTTTGTTTACCATTCAATTCCAATCCTCATCCTGATAATTTTAAAGTAATACAATAATGTTAGACTCTTCTTTATTTTCTTTCTTTGCAAAACCTAATTTTCTGTATCTTTCTTTCCTATCTCTTTTTCTTTTCCTAATATTAATAAGTGTGAAAAAAGAAATTTGAGAAAACCCTTTTATTTTTATGTTTTTGGATCTTTTAAAGTGAAAAAAAGGAAGAAAACCACTCCAACTTTTTTATTTTTAATTATATATAAAAAAAGGTAAATACATTTAAAATTTTTTGACTATACTAATTAGATTAACAATGAGGCAAAAATGCCTAGAAAATAATTTAAGGATTAAAGCCATTGTATCACTATAATTTAAAGAATAAAAGGATATTTTTTGTCCAAAATTTCTTTAACATATTAAATTAAATTACTCATGGGGGTTAAGTGATTAAAAGATAAAGTTAGGAGGTAAAGTGATAATAACCCTAACAATATATCGTTTTGTTCTAATTGCAGTGGCTTGTCTCTATACAAAGGGAATATTACAATTGACTTCAAAGACTTCTAGAAGAAAAAAAAGATGCAATAATACGCCCAAAGAAATTGAATGTTTCTAGTCAAAATTCAATGCTCAGAGTACGCAGTTAGGACCAAATTCAAGAGTCTACGAAGAGTTTAGATGGTCCAGACCCTCGCAAAAGCTCTACTCAGAAAATAGTAAACTAAATTTATTCTTCCAATAAAGTTAACTAATCCTTTGTTTAAGTTGTATGAAACAAATTAAACCTATCAAAATCAAATGGAAAGAGTGTATTAAATAAGGATATATTAAAAAAAGTTAAAAATTAACTATATTTTTAGACTGGAACGTGAATTATAATTTAAAATAAAAAAAAAATAAGATTATCAAAATGAAACAAAGGGAATGTTACAATTGACTTAAAGACTTCTACAAGCGCCCAAGAAAGAAAGATAGAATAATGCGCCCAAGAAAGACTTCTACAAGAAAGAAAGATAGAATAATGCGCCCAAGAAATTGAATGTCTCTTTGACTTACATGTGCGCGTAAACGTGTCGTCCAACTGCATTGCCGCAGTCCAAAAGTTCTTCCATTTTCCAAAAGTTTGCCGCAGTCAAAAGTCAATGCTCAGAGCACGAGGTTAGGACGAAATTGAAGAGTCTACGAAGAGTTAGATGGTCCAGACCCTCGCAAAAGCTCTACTCAGAAAATTTGTTCAATTATATAAGAGATTCCGTTATGGTAATTGGTACATACTTTCAGCGAGCAACCTAGCTAATTGTGATCGACCCACTTGAGAAAATCTGCCATGGGCGAGAAAGAACAGGCTAAGCCTTTGGCTCCGGCATCCCACAGGATTCACGTAGAGGAAGGAGCTGAAGCTCAGTCCATGGAGACTAAAAATTACAACAGGAGGAGGTGCATCAAATGCTGTGGCATCTCTACCGCCCTCATATTGATTCTAGCTACGACCATGTTGGTGCTTGCTTTCACCGTATTTCGCGTTAAAAAACCCGTTTTGAAGATGAACTCCGTCAAGGTCGAAGGATTGGATGTTGCTATGGAGGCAAATTTTCGTCTGGGGACAAACGTGACACTTGTAGCAGATGTCTCGATGAAAAATCCGAACGTGGCCTCCTTCAAGTTAGATAATTCGACGACTTATCTTTTCTATGGTGGCAAGATGGTTGGGGAAGCCATGACTCCGCCGGGGCATGCCAGGGCGAGGCGGACGATGCATATGAATATCACGGTGGATATTCTGGCAGATCAACTGCTGGATGTGCACCGGCTGTGGAGTGATCTGCAAGCAGGGGCTTTGCCTATGGGTAGCTACACAAGAATAAGTGGTAAAGTCAACATTTTAAACATCATTAAGAAGCACGTTGTTGTGAGAATGAATTGCACTATGACAGTTGATATCCACAGCCAGTCCATGAGGGATCAGGACTGCAAGAGACATGTTTCCCTCTAGATTGAGTACCGGTTAATTGATTAGGATTTTATATTTATATTATTGAGGGTGTATGGTTTCAGAATTAATTTGGTAGAATCCTAAAGATAGATAGATCATTCCATGCTTGCATCAAGCGATGGAATGAAGAATATGCATTCCGGCATGTAAAATTCAAAAATTGAGAGCATTCTGGTCAAGAATTTGTATGTTTATCTTATCCGTGCAAATATGCATGTACACATAGCTTATGATATCAATAATGGCTACTTGAGTATTTTTTTGATACTATCATATTCTTGACTGGTTAGAGAATTGTACGACTACTAGCTATGGCCGATGCAGAATACTTTTTTTCTTTTTTCTTTTTTTCTAGAAATGATAACTGTTGTATAATCTAATCTATTCTACACTAAGGGAGGGGACAGACCTAAGAAAGCCCAAGAGTAATCTGGAGAGGACTGAATCACCACTAGATCAAACGGATCCACTACGCATCCGCTTGAATTTTTTAAACAAAATTACTTTTTAATATGGCAATTGGTGAGAGGCAAGAATGCACTATATATCAAACTTTAATGCTTTGGTGGTGGCTACCGGTCCAAAGGATGGTGGTTGCCTATGCCGACTACATTAAAAGCCTTTTCGTTAATTTTTTGTCCAACGTGAATATAGTCTCTTGCAAATTGAAATAGCGTGAGTAAATTTTACCTGCTGACTAAGCTAAATTACCCGATTTCAAAGTGGGTTGAATAAAATTCTTAGGCCTATTGGGTTGGGTGCCAGACCAAGTCAACAAGTATATTTATAGATAAGACAATTTTATCTACATATTGTACATCAATATATTTAGTTGTGTAATTTGTGGATATGTTTATATTATTCATATTTTGTAGGATGTGAATTGGGTATGTGGGATATTGTGATAATGGAGTGGGAGCTGGGGGACGTGGGAAGCAGATGTAAAAGCGCGTCATATATTGAAGTCCGGTACTCCGATTCACAAGTTGAAGAGAAAAGCGCGTAATGTGTTTCCGATTCATAGGAAATGTATTTTTGTTCAATCATTCTATGATTCTCTCTTAAGAGCAGCATTTACAACTATTTAATCAGTAAGTTGAAATTTCTCGAATATGATACAGGAATTTTTTTTATATTTTACTTACCAAAAGTTAATGAACCTTTTTCTTTTTATTTGTTTTGTGGAGAGTTTGAAATTGATCATTGGGATTCTTGATTGTCTTCTTTTTCCAGAGAAATTGGATTCACGGGGGATTTCATCACAACCCGTCCAAAAATGTTTGAAACATTATAGTTCTCAAATAATTACCAATTGCATTAAATAGTGGTTGAGTCAGGAGGACCTGAGGTCAGTAGGGGCAAAAGATAGAATAGTAAAGGACAAAATTATGTAGATCATGCACTAAAACCACTGCTGTATAAATATATTATTTTCGATTAAATACTTTACAATGAAAATTTGAAATGAAACAAGGTTAAATTTTGATAGATTTTACTCGTAATATTGAAACATGATTTTGAATTGTAAAGCAAAAGATAAAGACATTTGAACTTATTTCAGGTTTTTTAGAGGGGAAAATTGAAGGAAGAGATCATTTTTAAAAATTGTCGGATGGAGAGAAAAAAAATGGTCACGAAGACTTGAAACGAGCTTCCCATGACTTGTAATGATCATGACGAATTTGTTATGCATACACTTTCCAAAAAGAAATGAGATATACTTATGTGAAAAGAGAAAATATTTTTTGGAGCTTATTTTATAAAAAAAAATGTTATTTGCACTCCAAGTTTTGTTAATTACACTTTCACTATCATTTTTATCATATGGCTTTCATTTATTAGACTCTATGATAAAATAAATGGTGAGAGTGCAATCAACCAAAAAATGAGTGCAAATAACATTCTGTTTCATAATTTTGTTAATAATCAATACCATGATCAAAAGAATGGAGACACTAATAAAACATATAGGTAAAACATTAGGAGATCGACCTATTCTCAAACTTTAAATAGGTAGTACGGCGCGGCTGCTTTGTTGAGCCGCGCCACCGAATCAAGAACTCCAAGTGGGCCATATGGCAAATGGTTATCAATTAGTACCCTATCCATGTCGAACGAAACGTACAATTTTTTTTTATTCAAATGTCCAGCTGTGGGAGTATTCTCGGGTCCCTTAACTCAATTTAGGAAGAAAATGCATAAACAATCTCATCTTTAGCCTTGATTGTAGATATTTGCTACTTAAAATTGACCGCAAGTGGATGGAAACAACTACAACGAGGAAAGGTTTCTCCCTTCGTATTAGTACAGAGTTCATTACATCAAACTATTTTAGTTTGCATTTAGATTGAATGATTTGACAAGGATTTGAAATTTTCTCAAATCCCTTTAGTTGTTGGGATTATTTAAAAGGTAATTGAATTTGTAAATCATCAATTATTTTAGCATTGAAATGTACTTTTGATAAGTTGTGAAATACAAAATCAAATATTTCTTAAACAATTCAAACTACTAGAACAATTCTGGTGAATTTGAAATCCTTTGTTAAATTCCTCAGTCCAAACGAAGATACTGCAATTAATAAATAAGCAAATTACCCGAATAGCCACTAAACTTTTTGAGTGGTTAAAATTTGGTCACTCAACTATTAGTATATTTTTATTCAGTAAACTATTAAAAGTGTAAGTTTTGGATCATTTCATCTAATTTCATTGTTAACTCTACTAGACTAAAGGGTCTGCATGGTTCATGAGACACACTATTAATAGTTAGATCTAGTAGAGTTAACGGCGAATCAGATGGAATGGTAAAAATTTATATCTTTTTTTAGTTCAATTGATAAAAATATACTATTGATAGTTGAGTGGTCAAATCTCGATTATTCTAAAAGTTCAATGGCTACCAGGTAATTTGCACAAGATCAACACTAGTTTGCATTGGACTGTTTGGTCAGTTGCTTTGGTTTAGAAAGCTGTTTCCGCATTGACTTGAGGGCCAGAAATGTCACTCAAAGTTCTCTACAGAGGCCCATGTATCCAGATCACATCATGGGTCTGCAAGTCTTCTAAAATCCTGGGCTGCCTTGGGAAGTCCAGGTATATGAGGCCCATCATTTACATTTTTAATTTTGTCTTTTTTGGTGAATTCAAGTTATATGGTATTCTGATTGCAGTTAGCACGTGCTATTGTGCACTTATGGTACCACTATCGTGTTTTTGTCGAGAATAATCATTACAAAAAAAATACTAGTGCAACACTTTTTGTTTAGAGTATATTCTCTCAATTATTTTTCAGAGAAACTAACATAACATATAGTCGACGACTGCACGACTTTTAACTAACATTTTATTCCGTTCATATTTTACCCATGAAAATGACTAGAATAAGGGCAATTGAGCCATTATGACTTGTCTGTGAATAGTGACTACAATGACGAGGGGTATTGGGATATCGACGATCCATTTGGTTATGTATTATAGTTATAACCTTAGGGTCGGGTCTCTTTTGTTTAATTCTTCCTATATCGTAATTAAGTCGTAACTCCGAACGAATCCAATAAGTCGAGTCCGATAGAGATTGAAACTGTTCTTCAAGCAAAGATTGCCAGGTTGAAAATGGTGCACATGACCTATTAGATGGTACAAATTTTTACCCAACCTATAACAAGCTGCAAATACATGCGAGCATGAGAATCTGAATTCAACCCACTTGCCACACGTACATGTGTCATTCCCAAACTTGACAATCTGCGTATTGCCACCCTTTCTATTATTGCGTCGACCAGTGATAATGTAATAAAATTTACATCTGTGATCATATAATTGTACCGAATCCATCAATGCCTTTAGTTCATTTTTCAAGAATGGCTTCCATATTTCTTTAGAAAAAACATATATCATGTTGAAAAGCCAATTTCCGCTTCAATGTAAAGAGTTCAAAAGTTTGGTTAAAAGTGAATTATACACATGCTATTATTGGTAATAACCGAATATTACGTAATACATTGTTGAAACACTCGGTTACGTTCATCGATGTGTGGACCCACTGATATTCCCTATCCTTGTATAATGCCCACTGTTCCAGCTTGACAGTACAGTCATTCGACCATTTATATGCCTCTTCATTTAATAGCCATATTTGTTCCATAAATGTCTCATATTTTTTGTCTTGATTTGCTGCTCCAGTAACCCATATAAGATCCTTCAATCCAGACAATGATATTTGATCAATGATTAAACTCATATTTGGTGTATTAATACTATGTATTAGTGTATATTCATTCCGAAATTTCTGCGTAAAGTTGCTCTGCATGTGTACTAAATAGTATCGGTGCACAACCATCAGTTCCTTTCACTCCAACAAAGTATTCATAGCCTGTGTTATGCCTTGTGCCTATACGAAATGACACATATATTTTCCACCTCACGATACACATGACGTCGAAATATTACATGAACCATGCCCAACTCCGATTTGTCTCCTCATCTACAAGTGCGATGCAATCGGCCACTGCCGATTGGAGGCATCAAAGCTAACAACAACTAATAATTTTGCTTTGTATGTGCCCTTTATAAATGTGCCATCAATACAAATAACTGGTTTAAGGTGTCAAAATGACTTGATTACCGACCCAAATGCCCAAAACATGTAATGAAAGATTATGCATCCAACACTGCTTTACGGATAGTGCTCCTACTCGACAAATGTTCCAAGATTGGCTTTCATTAATTCCTGCATGTATGTCGGCAGTGCGGCTATTGAAGTTGACCAATCACCATACACAATGACAGGGTGTCAAACCTGTGCAATAATAAGTACCTACTCGAGAAAAATACAGATTTTGTATATAGCGGTGATAGGGTCGAATCCACAGGGACTGGGGATAATTCCGTTCTTCTAGAGTCCAGTATGGGGGGTTTTGGATTAAATGCTAACTAAATAAATTAACTGCAGAAAATAATTGATTAAGAGAAATAATTAAGGGAAAACTCTAGCCAAGGGTACACTTCAGAAATGGTTCAGGCACTGATCATTGATTCACAGATAATTCCAACATTTATTAATAGATTTGGTTATAGTTGTCATACACGCGATAAACAACCAACCTTTCCTTACTTTCTCGATAGTTAAGGTACGACCGTTAACTATTTCTCTAGATGGCCAAAAACAACCCTAGGTACGACCATAGGATTTAATTTCTAGATTGCATTAATAATTAGAAAGGCCCAATCCTAACTAACAAACACGCTACGAGGGTTTGTTTAAGTTAGATCGTGAGTTCCCTGACATAAACCCAATTACGCCAGTTGCTACTGGATAGAGATAACGAACAATTACGGATTCAATTACCCCTATTTAGCAAAATAGCCTACATGAATAATTAATTATTGCGCACTAATCAATCATCCACACGAGCTATAACGGTTAAAAGCAGGAAACATATGAATACCAATAAATGAAGGAAGCAATAAAAATAAATTAGATCTCACAGTAATTGTTGAACCAAATCTTCAGTTGTCCCCTTGACTAGAATTGAGAAGCTAGTTCTCCATTAATGGAGAACCAGCTGTACAAGAATAAAAATAATAGCTGATGACATTCTTCTCCCCATTCGAAGAAGAAAAACCCGATGGAATTTGAACCATCCCGAACTACCAAGCCAAAGGGATAATTAAATGTTCCCTGCTATGGCCTTCGCGGCCCACATGATAGATACCTAATAGGAGAAGAAAACTACTAAGACTCCCAAAAAAACAAGTCTCCTCCAAAGCTTACGAGAGAATGTTTCTTTTTGTTTCCTATTCAGCTTCTACTACTCCCTCAAATCTGTGCAAAGGAAAATCAAAGGACCAGAAATTGCTGCTTCCTTTGAGTATTAATTACACGGGCCGGCCATCCTATCATTTCCTAATTTTTAGCTTTTTGAAACCAAATAGACTTCCCTCCTAATCTTCCGTCAATAATCCATGTAGACTCCATTTTGAATTGGAAAACTCTTGAAAAATCACATCTTTTATCTCTTTTTGCTCTACCTTCCTACAATTAGCACCAAATACCAAATATAAGTAGAATCAATCAATTAAAATAATATTTGGTATAATAAAAGAGGAAAATAATCATAGAATTAATGGCAAAAATACAACTCATCAATTTCCCCCACACCTAAATCATGCTTGTCCTCAAGCATGAGAACAACAAATCAAGCAATCGAATTCAAACAATGGCTATTGCTCAAATCGTCTATTGCCAAAATACAATTAAAATACATGTCAAGTATTAGTGGCAATTTGCAAGAAATATCTCTCCAATTAGCTTTCAAGATCAAGGACTCTTTCAATTTATGACTAACTAATCTAAGAATATAAAATATTCACCCAGCATCCATAAGCAAATGGTTCGACTAGTAAGCAAAATCTCAACATTAAAATTCAGGGATCAGCGGGTTAACAATTCATTCAAGCACTTCCATATTTTTCACTATTAGCACATATTTTTTTTCTAGAATATCCCCACACATGAATGATGATATTTTTTTTTTAGGGGGAACGCTTAGTTTTTAGCCATTCAAGCGTTTTGACGCGAACTCCGACATTGGCCATATAAAGGAGCCCGGTTACTCAGCCATCATCGCTTAAAAACCACATACTCATAGCTATCGTCGCTTTTTGACGCGAAAGTCGACATTTGTGGTGAAGACTCCCGGTTACTAGGCAACGATACTAGCGGAGTATAGCCTAATACTATTCATAAATAAGCACCAAAAATAAAATTAAATACCACACAAACCCGCTTCATTTCTTAAACATGGAGAACTAAGATTAATAGCTGAACCAATTTGCACAAAAAATGCTAGACAAATATTTACAATACTTAGAAAAGTTAACCAAAAAGTGCAAAAGTCACAAAATCTCAAATATTCACCAAAGAGATACCCTTAAAATCAACCATGTCATACTCAACACCTTAAAGTGTAAAATCTTAGTAATAGAAAAATTTGAGACATCTAACCATCGTTTATTAGGAATAATCACAAATAAGCACAAAGATAGGCAAAAATTGGACAAAATTCGACAAAGTCAAACAAAAAATTCCAACAAAAATGCCTACACTTGCACTTTTTCAATAAAAAGCCAATATACTACCCCCCCACACCTAAATCTTACATTGTCCCCAATGTAAGTAATAAAGAATAAAATTCAAAGCAAAAAGGGACAACGAAACTTCCCTGATCATCAAAGGGGGGGTTGTGGCACAATTGTAGGTGAGAGACAAAAGATATGTAGAGCTCGATGGCAAAACTGATGACGATGAAAGGTTGAATAGTGCAACGGTGGCAGTGGAATTTGAAGTCCTTTGGTTGCGGTCTTGTGGGTTAGACGTGGGCACGCCTAACTGCCCTTAGTCATTTGACCATCCGTCGAAAATTCTCGATCCGTTAGCGTGACCACCTAGCGTGGGCACGCTTAACTGCTATAGAGTCCTCAGAACCTGCACGAAAATTTCTTCCCCTCAGGCGTGACCACCTGGCGTGGGCACGCTTAACTGCCAATTTCCTGTCACCAAACATCAAACTATTAATTGACACTAACACTTAACTAAAACTTCAAAAACGCATGAAAACTGAAACAAATAGTCTTGGGTTGCCTCCCAAGTAGCGCCTTTCTTTAATGTCTTTGGCTAGACATTGTCCTGTTTATTCATGGAGGATAAAATCGCGTAGCTCGCTTCAGTGCTTCATCTTCTATGTAATCCTGATAGCCCTCGTAAATGGAGTAATTCTTGACCACCCGAGCTACGGTCTTCCATGGATTAGTAGATGGCGCCAAACAAACAAGTGATGATCTTAAATCTTCACTCACTCCTCCATCACGAGCACTTATTGGTTCGAAATATTTTGCCATCATGACTCTTAACTTATTCCTGGCATGAAATTCAAAATCGTCTGGTATAATAAAATCAATCTCACTAACAGGAATTAAAGAATAAGAGTCAGGAAAATATTGATCAAGGAATGGAGGAGATGTCACCGCATTTGGAAATTGTTCACTGGATTCATTCACTTGAACCATTTGATGTTGGGGTCTCAATTTTTGCTCTTCAACTTTCTTTTCAACTGCCTCTTTAGATTCTTCTTCTTGAGACTCTTGCAGTACTATGTCATTTGTCAGAATAATTGCACTCTCATCTTCCTCATGGTCGATAATAGTCGGTGAGGGCAATTCTTCATAAACTGGAGAAATCAATTTGCTCGTTTTAAATGCCCATTCACGCCTTGCTTCTTTTATCTCTTTACTCATCCTTTGTGTCTCCTGTTGAAGTTGATGTACCTCCTGTTGAATTTGATATGTGTTAGTAGCTATTAATTCAACTATTTCTTCAAGAGACATACCTGACATGGATGACGATTCTTGAGACTCATACTGCTGAAAATTTATTGGCCCTGTTGTATAATTATAACTGGAGTTATCCCACCATCCTTGATCATACCCGTTTGGATTAGAGTTATACCACGTTTGAGACCATGGTGAAAAATCTCCATAATTATTGAGTGGGACACTCAGATTATCTTGATATTCGGGGCACATACCGGTCGAATGATCCCTGGCATAACAAATTTCACAGGTTGCAGCAGCCATTCTTTCTCTAATAGAGTTTAGTGCCTCTAAATATGCAAACTTAGAAAAAAAATCAGTCTCATTGCCTTCCTCGGAAACAAAATCCAGTATATCACGAAAATACGGAGTGTTAGAAGCCATAAACTATATAATAAAAAAAATAAGAGAAAAATAAATAAATAAAAATAAAAACAAAATGAACTCAAAAAGAAACAAATTAATCTGGCACCAGTCCCCGGCAACGGCGCCAAAAATTGACAGGGTGTCAACCTGTGCAATAATAAGTACCTACTCGAGAAAAATACAGATTTTGTATATAGCAGGTGAGTAGGGTCGAATCCACAGGGACTGGGGATAATTCGTTTCTTCTAGAGTCCAAGGTATGAGGGGTTTTGGATTAAATGCTAACTAAATAAATTAACTGCAGAAAATAATTGATTAAGAGAAATAATTAAGGGAAAACTCTAGCCAAGGGTACACTTCAGAAATGGTTCAGGCACTGATCATTGATTCACAGATAATTCCACATTTATTAATAGATTGGTTATAGTTGTCATACACGCGATAAACAACCAACCTTTCCTTACTTTCTCGATAGTTAAGGTACGACCGTTAACTATTTCTCTAATCCAAAAACAACCCTAGGTACGACCGTAGGATTTAATTTCTAGATTGCATTAATAATTAGAAAGGCCCAATCCTAACTAACAAACACGCTACGAGGGTTTGTTTAAGTTAGATCGTATGTTCCCCTGACATAAACCCAATTACGCCAGTTGCTACTGAGATAGAGATAACGAACAATTACGGATTCAATTACCCCTATTTAGCAAAATAGCCTACATGAATAATTAATTATTGCGCACTAATCAATCATCCACACGAGCTATAACGGTTAAAAGCAGGAAACATATGAATACCAATAAATGAAGGAAGCAATTAAAATAAATTAGATCACACAGTAATTGTTGAACCAAATCTTCAGTTGTCCCCTTGACTAGAATTGAGAAGCTAGTTCTCCATTAATGGAGAACCAGCTGTACAAGAATAAAAATAATAGCTGATGACATTCTTCTCCCCATTCGAAGGAAGAAAAACCCGATGGAATTTGAACCATCCCGAACTACCAAGCCA
This sequence comes from Coffea eugenioides, assembly GCF_003713205.1. Classification (NCBI taxonomy): domain Eukaryota; kingdom Viridiplantae; phylum Streptophyta; class Magnoliopsida; order Gentianales; family Rubiaceae; genus Coffea; species Coffea eugenioides. Next base: position 35,663 of record NW_020862024.1, read on the forward strand.
AAGGGATAATTAAATGTTCCCTGCTATGGCCTTCGCGGCCCACATGATAGATACCTAATAGGAGAAGAAAACTACTAAGACTCCCAAAACAAGTCTCCTCCAAAGCTTACGAGAGAATGTTTCTTTTTGTTTCCTATCTTCGGTCAACCAAGGATGAAAAAGCCATTTCCCAAGGTCAACAATTGTGGCCTTTTTGTCTCCTAATGGCTTACAAAGCATTCAAAGCCAAACGAAATACATGCCAAGCCAAGCAGACCTACTAGGAGTGTAATACTTCCCTCCTAATCTTCCGTCAATAATCCATGTAGACTCCATTTTGAATTGGAAAACTCTTAAAAAATCACATCTTTTAATCTCTTTTTGCTCCACCTTCCTACAATTAGTACCAAATACCAAATATAAGTAGAATCAATCAATTAAAATAATATTTGGTATAATAAAAGAGGAAAATAATCATAGAATTAATGGCAAAAATACAACTTATCACACAATATCAATCACACGTCACTTAGCATCCCATGCATTTTTGTACGAAACATCCGTACCAAAAGCACGTTTAATGATCGTTTGTGTTTCTTTGATGGCATACAATGGACCATTCTCGACGTGGTGTACTATGTACTCTGCTATGAGTTTTGAACTCAGCTGTCGGTGGTCATTAGAATTCGAAACTCGCATACACATGTGCTCCTTCACAAATGTTACAATCTTCCACATATTATGTGTGCATCTCAGAGTGCCTCTTAGCTGCCAATTATATGGAAGGAAGGCACTATGGGACTTGCAACGAACATACCAGGTAGTCGATTTAATTTCCCACACTTTGTACTCCATGTTGTGCATGATCAACAAAAGTTTGACGGCTCGCTGCATGTCGTTCTTTGTTTCAAATTTCAAAGATCATTGTCGCGCCCCATTTTTCGCGATGGAAAATATAAGTATAAAAATAGGTATTTACAAAATATGTAATTTTATTTTAAAATAAATGAAAAAGGACCTAGAATGGGACTTTAAAAAATGCAACAATTTGGGTCCAAAAATTTAGTCTAAAAGGGTTTTTAAGAAAAAATAGGAGTCGCCACTTGGTATGGAGTTTTGGTGTACCAAGTCACCCAAAAATAAAGTAAAATAAAATAAAACCCTTTTTGACAACTCCAGGTCTTTGAAAACAAGAGAAAATGGGTTCGGGAGTCACGGTTGAAGAAAGGGAAGGCAAAGGTTCAATTGACTCAAACCTAAGGCACCCTTTCAACCTAGTCTAAGCTAGTTGCGAGGTTTAGTCAAAATTTTCCTAATCTAACCCTTAATTTTATCATATTTGGATGTTTCCTATATGGATGCAAATCTAAATATATCGAAAGGGACAAAATGTTCATTCAAGGGGTTTAATTGAACCAATCGCATTAATTGCGAAGGCCAAAATGATTCCTTGAAAGTGTCACGAATATGCAAATGATGAAATTAAAATAAAAGAAAAGAAATTAAATTATATACATATATATAAGTGATCAAAGAAAAGGAGAATGCAACATAAAGGGTACGGGAGGCAAAACTCGTGACATAATTTTCTTATACATGGATTAATAGGGTACTTAAACTAGAAAGTTATAATCACCCATTTCCCATGTTTGAAAAATAATTATTTTAACATGAACAAGCAAATGAACTAGCTTAAATGAGATGCAATTCTAAATGACATGATTAGCACCTATAGCGGGTAGGGGATAATATAATAAGAAATATCATGCAAATGAGAAAAGATCCTAAAAATATGCATGAAGATGTAGTGAATAGCACACAAAGATGAATCTAACGCAAGACGGCCTAAAGGGTCTAGCGTTGGACTAACCCATTTCTAAAAATCCTTACTAGCGTTGGACTAGCAAGTAAGCGAAGAGAGAAGCCACAACTAGCGTTGGACTAGTGTGGTGACGTTATGCATTAACAATTCATAGTGAAGCAAATAAAGCATAAATTAAAACAAATAAACACATAAGAGCACGTAGCACATAACACGTAAACATAATATCTAGATGCCAAAATCCTAAGAAAAGCGGATAAAACACATAACACATAAGCCACATAAACACGCAACCTATCTATTACATCGGGGAGCGCCTAACTACAATCTAGAAGGGAAAAATATAACAAAACAAATCTAATTATCCTATCTATTACATTTTTGAGGTATTTAAATGCCTCTTGAATCATTGTAAAAAAATTAACTAAAACATACGTAAGAAAATTTGAATGAATATTTAAATCAAATAAATAAAGCATATAAAAATATAAACACATAGGAACACATAAGAGCACATAAGAGCACGTAATTGACATTGAAATAATAAAAATAGGGGTACCTCCCGTTTGAAGTGGTGACTAAATGGAGTCAAATTGTCCTATTTATACTCACAATGAACAAAAGAATCATTGCACCAATTTAATTGAAAAAAACTAATAATAATGAAAATTCACCTCAATATGTCAAACGTAAATAAATTTAAGAATATCTAAAAATTACAAATTGAACATACTCAAAAGTAACATAATTAGCTATTAAAGAAAAGAAACAATCATAATAAAGAGAGTCAAAATTCATCAGGGACTGAATTGCAAAAACTGAAAAACTTTTGGGGAACAAAAATTATATTTTCCAAAGTTCAGGGGTCAAAATTAAATGAAAGATAAAATTCAGGGACCAAAATGCAATTAATTTAAGGACCAAAGTGAAAGAATTTTAAAATGTTCTGGGCCGAAGTAAAAATATCCCAAAGATCAGGGGCTAAAGTGCAAATCGTAATCAGATCTTCTTAAGAAAACCGGCCACTGGGCCATTCTCTATTTCTTTGGGCCGAAAACTACCTAAGCCCAACCGAAAGTCCAAACCAAAACACAAGGCCAGCCCGTCTTTTGTCACTCAGATCCAACCAAAATAAAGGCATGGGCTCTGACCTTCTAGCCCAAACGAAACCCAAAAGAAATAAAACAAAAGTCCATTCCCCAAACCCAACCAAAATAACCACAAGCCCACCTAAAACAAATAGCCCATTTCCTTTTTCTTCTTCTTTTCTTTTCTTTCTTTTCTTTCTCCTTCTCCCCATCCGTTTCCTCTTCTTCTTGTTCGGCCAGCTGAAGCTTCTTCAGCTAGTGGCCATGGAGGCTGCCGGTGGCGCCGCCGCCGCCGACCGCCACCGCCGGTGACCTCTCCGGCCACCAAAAATCCTCAAAATACACCTCCCCACTCCATTTTTCGCGTAGATTCCATTTCCGGAGTTAGTTTTTACAAAAGATGACCCAAAAGTGGTCAAAATGCCAAGAAATCAGTTCAGTTTTTATTTTTTTTAACCCCTTAAACCTTCACCAAAAATCATGAAAATTATACTACAACACTCTTACAACTTCTACAATACAACTATGATTTTTTATTTGACAAGAAACAACATAAAAAGGCTAAATTAAAGCAAAAACAGCCCCTAAATGAAGAAAAATACTTCCATGCCTTTAAAGCTCAAAACTCCAAAATATTTAGATATCCCAACATTTTCAGATCTTTGCTAGTTAATGGTCACCCATTTTGACAACAACATGCACAATATTCAGCTTTTTAATCCGTTTTTCCATTTCGGCATTTTATCAAGCATTTAACATGCATTCACAGGCCCATTTCTTTTCCCTTAATGTCATTCGTGGATTACTCCAAAATTTCAACAAACACCAGCAGCAACAACAAGAAAACAGCAGGAACAACCAATAATACATGAATTCAACATGATAAATAGAAAAGATGGGAAATAGTTCAATGGAAGTGTTAATACCTCTTATGACCTTAGTTAAAATTTTGATGAAATTCCAATCTCCTCACGCCCGATTGCTTGCCTTCTTGTGTTTGATTCTGTGTGTGTATATTGGGAGAGGGAAGGGAGCCGGAAGGAGCTTTTTTTTTCTTTCTTCTGTTCTGTCAGGGAGAGAGCCGAGAGATGTACATTGGGAGAGAAAAAGAGGAGCTTGTGTGTGTGTTTTGTCAAAATGATTATTTTTTTTACCAAATGACCAGAAAGTTGAGTGTAGGAATGGGTTAAGTGTATTTTGTGGGGAAAATGATGAAAATGTGTAAGTTTAGTAATAATTTGATTTTGAATTCATTTTTTATTTTTTATTTTTTTTTTATTTTTTTAGTTTTATTTTTGTTGTTGTTTTGTCTTCTTTTTTTTTTTTAAACAAACCTGCAAAATTGAGAAAAATGCACATTAAAATGCTAAAAAATAAATAATTCATTAAATAGAAAATTTTGAGAAAATATTAAAAATCGACAGAAATTTGGTGTTTACAGCTTGCCCCTCTTTGTCTAGAGTTTCAAAGAAACTCAAGACAAAGACGTAGACACCAAATTGCTTACCTGTCTCTTGTAACTGCACCTGAACTAAAATAAACAAGCCAACAATTGGCTGAAATTATTGGACAAAATGATGAAATAACATTGCAGAAAATGTGACCGAACTCATGTAGAGTTGCCTACGTATCCCACCATGGGAATCAGGTCAAACGTAGTTCGAATGCAAGTGAACCACAATGAAACAAGTGCATTGACAAACTGCGGTCTTTGCAAAGTCGAAAAAGTTTGAGCTCTCAGAACTTCTAAACAGGAAATACAAAATGAATGTTAAAGCACAATTATTAACCAAATAATCAAGAGAAACGGTCAGTGGGATGCGACCCGAGCCTGCCGAGGTTGGTGGGATAAAACCGATGCCCAACGAAAATAAAAATAAAAAAAAAAGGTCAGTGGGATAAAACCCGAGCCTGCCGAGGTTGGAGGGATAAAACCCATGCCCAATGACAATAAAAACGGTCAGTGGGATAAA